>NW_016159136.1:0-6959 GCF_001687245.7 Rhagoletis zephyria
CGCCAACACAAAGCAAAAAGATGGCCAACTCTCAACTTTTCGCGTGCGTCGCTCGTCAGCTGTTGCAAATAAATAAAATTATGTGAAATATTTTTCCTTTTTAATCAAGTGCGGGCAAGAAATATCGTTTTTAATGCAATTATTGATATGAAATATTAATTTATCTGTCGTTAGTATGTTAATTTAGTGGCCCAAGGATTAGCTGCCAAGCGTTCATTGTAGCAAGCATACTTTTAACGTGCGTTCTGTCAAACCAACGCCAACGCGAAAGTTCTATGTGGACCGGCCTTTAGACCAGTGTCCGCCAAAAAGAGAAAAGTCTTAGAATGAGAATGTTTAGTTATGAAATAAAAAATGAAAATGTGTTGGTGGTAATGCACGGAAATGCGTCATCAACCTGCTTCGCCTATTGTTTGCATGCAACTAAATAAAATTTGTTGCTCTGCTACTCTTTCTGTTGACGTTCGGATTGTGTACGTGTAAGAAGCCGATTGTGTACATGTGAAAGGCCAAATATAGTTCGTTTCCCAGGAAAGTGTTTGGCGGGCACTGCTTTAGACTCCCACCCATCGCGCTACGCTCCTCAACTCTCGCACAAAAAGCAAACGGAGAAAATAAACATACGCACATATGTATGTAAATATTTACCTATTGCGCTTGCACGTAATCTCTCCTCTCTATTCGGAATTGACAGTATGAATCAGGGATGTTGCGAATAGTCACATTCGTATTAGCACATTCGCATTCCGAAAATTCGCATTCGCAAATGTGAAAAATATGGCATTCGAAATATCCCTATCATGAATATACGTACATATTTACAAACATATGCACGAGTACATGCGCATACATATGTATGTAAGTCAAGAATGATAGAATACAAGATTGCGCCAATGAGAGAGGATTTTTGAGAGTAATTTTTGCGTGACGTCATCTTGGTGCAATTGCGAGAGAGAAATGCCAAAACACATATAAAAATATGTAAACAATACAGAAAAATGTGTTAATTTTAATATTACATTGCCCAATTTTGCAGGAATCGATAAATATACAAAGATTGATTAATTAGGAAGACGTACCAATAATTTTGGATATGTAGCCCTTTATATAATGACGATTTTTAACACATGAAAAAATGGATTTATTAACAGTGTTTGCAAAGTGTGCAGCAAAGTGAAATTTTGGAATTGCCATTTTAAAAGCCATGCAGAGTGCATATTTATATTTGTGGACGGTAGCCAACCACCATAAACTCCACAGCTGTTGACTCCAAAGCTTTTATTTGATGACTTTTGTACCATTTCCGAGAGGATGCATGCTTTTTTGGAAGCAAATATTCTATGTCAGTAAAACATAATTTAAGTTGAACTTTTAAATGTATAATAATTTGGGCACTGCTTCGTATTAGGTACGTAACAGCGCGGTAAGATGCCGCTTGAATTAGCGCCTGGCGACCTTATCCACTGGTGCATTACCTCATACCAGCACTAAAAGAATCGGGTACTGTAGAAACTGCTTTTGTACGTATGTAATTGCCAGCAAACTAAACCAGCAACTGTCTACATTCACCATGGAAATATGCCTACTACAATTCACCAAGGAAAGGCCAACATAGTTCCGTGTAGAAGCTCATAGCTCACACACATAGCACAAAGCTCGATTTGGTGTTTAATGCATGTCCTCGCCGGCAGAACTGCTTCCATTTTTTCGGCAGGTTTGCGTCCGTAGGAAACGGAAAAAAACTTATATAGCACGCTTTCCTTTTGTTTTCACTATTACACTTTGCCACTGCACACTTCATTTTGCTTTTTAATGTCTCAATAATTATTTAAAACCACGCACAAATATTAACGCACATATATTAAAATTGTTATTTGGTTTTTTCGTATGCTCACATTCAACAATTGCACCAAGATGACGTCACGCACACAGCTCATTCTGTCAAAATCACAAAGAGCGGATTAGCGGTACCGCGATTGGCGCAATCTCTATTTCTCTCAATCGTGTATGTAAGTATATCATGCACTCTCATACCCGATTGTCTCCGAACTTTGGATACATCTCAAGCACAACAAGTAAACAAACAATTGTGCATACTCATATACATACATACATATGTATCCAAGTCGATAACAGATCATCCCAATAAAATTTGATTTTATTATATTTTCGTGGCTACAGCTTAGCGCGCCTATCCCTACCCCTTAACAAGCATACAGACGTACATATATACCTATTGTGCATGGTGACATCACAAAACCCAGCAGAAAATGTATGGTACCCAACATTTATAAATTCATATGTATATACTAGAGATCTAGATACCCGGGTATCGAGCAATGCGAGTAGCTCGATACTCGCTCGAAACTCGTTCATTGCTCAACTGCTCAAATATTTGTTCAAAATTTTCGAGTTTTTGAACAATTTCATAAACAAAAGAAAATTTGTAAATTGTATTTGTCAGCAGCTGCTTCCCAACAAGCAAAATAAACTTAAAGAAAGTTTTTTTTAAGTTTTAAATTATAAACATTAAGTTGATTTTTTGTTTATAAAACGCTTGAAAGTAAGCGTAATATAATCGAAAAGGAACATTGGTTATAAGCGTAGAAATATAAACTTGTAATAAATGTTCAAAAGAAAGCATTTTATAAGCGTAAAATTGTAAACTTATAATAAAGGTTCAAAACAAGTTGTTTATAAGCGTATGAATATAAACTTACTAAACACTTTAAAAAGAAAGCTTTTTATAAACATTTTTATAACCCTTTATTTAAAGATATTTCATTAAAAACTCATACATAGATTGCTTAACATCTAGCAACTAAACGAAATGCGAAGTTTCGGCGGACTCATCTACAGTCGCGAAAATATAAATAGGGAATAGACATTTTAGCATACAAATTCACGATAACACACAAAAATTAAGCATAAAAAAGTTAATTATTACATCTTGTTGCGTGCTATCAATTACATGCGGTTATTGGCAAATTGGAAAAACGACATGGATGCCGCTTCATCGCCGCCATTCTTATTGATGAACTTTTCTGAAAAAAAATTAATAAATTTTTAATTGAATGTTAAACTAAGAAATGATAAAGAGAACTCATCATTTGAAGACTCGAATGCTCCACCGATTAGCGCAGCGGGTCCTGGATTGGATTTTTTTTACCGCATCGGTTTTATTTAATTTTTTCTTTTAATAATATATTTTAAAAAACGTAAACACGTCACTTACGATTGAAAAAATATATATTTTATATTATATATATTATATTATTATATATTATATTTACTACTTCAAGTCGTTGGCATTTGCATTTCATTTATAAGTTTAAGTTATTTATAAATATTCGCTCTCAAAACTTATGGTTTATTTGAAAAAACTTTTAAAAAGCTTAATATTAAAAATGCTTATTTAACGCTTATTATAGCAAACTTACTTTAAGTTATTTTTAAAAACATTTACTGAAATGCTTGTTGGGTTTCTAATTCATGTTAAATAAATTATATTATTAAATACTAATGTAACAATCTTTGCATTATATATCAATAATTTGAAAAATTTAAAAAGTTGCTACCAAAAATGTCAATATAATAAAAAAAACATTGCTCAAATTACTCGAAAAAACTCGAATTGCTCGAGCTCATGCTCAAAAATTTTCGAGTAATGGGCATTGAACAAGTGTGCGAGTACTCGCTGCTACAAATACATATTTTCATTAGTTGCGGCAGATATAAATAAATTTTCTGTGTCCCGAAGGCTTTATACAACTAAGTACTCATAATTAATCTTTTCGAGAAAGTTCAAAAATGCCACTTGAGGAAGATGTTGATTATTCACCCAAGATTCCCATAAAAGCATCTTCTCCTAAACTCACGAAAAATACAAAAGTCTCACCTTCATCTCACAAACACAATTCCCAAAACCCGTGGATTCTAAAATTTGAAAACGAAAGTGAGGAGAACTCTGAACGCCAACTCGAAATAAAGCGCAAGAATCTCGATAAGTGTTGGGAACGGCTTGAAACCGCTTTCGACTCGCTTGGCACTCTATACAAAGACCTTCCCGCGGACTTTTTTGCGCTGGCGGAAAGCCAGTATCGAGGCTGTCTCGATACTTATGAGGTTACCAAAAGACAAATACTCGATAGGCTCAAACTCATGAAAGAGTTCAAACAGCCTCGCTCAGCTTCCCCAGAAAATGTTACTAACTACACCAACATTTCTCTCGAGCTCCCGCCCTGCGATACCGAAGGGTTATGGTGGTTATGTAGAATGGCCCTCTTTCCGAGATATATTCACAGCCGTTTCCATAAACCACCCTCAATTAGCCCCAGTCCAAAAATTATACTATCTCCGCAATAAAACCAAAGGGCAAGCCGACGAAATTGTCACAAAATACCCCCTCACCGACAAGAATTTCGAACTGGCATGGGACGCTTTGAGGTCCCGATATGAAAATAAACGCATTCTGGTGGATAATGAAATTCACTCGCTAATGAATTTACCGCGTATCAACACCGAAAGTGCCGAAGAAATCGTAAACCTCCAGAGGAAAATAAACAAATCTCTCTACGTTCTAAACTCTCAAAGCGCCACAACAGTCAGTTGGGACCCAATTCTCATATACATTTGTACCTCAAAGCTCCCTGAAAAAACATTCTCCCTCTGGGAACAATCATTGCCATCCCGACGAGATCTACCCTCATGGTCTCAAATGGACGACTTTCTTACGTCCAGATTCAAAGTATTAGAAAGACTAAATATGTTTTTCCGCAAAAGTACACCCAAACTACTTGCTCCAAAATGTTTGAACTTTGGAACTCAAATACTGACGACAAACTCCAAGGGATTATTTTCTTGCCCTCTATGTAAAATGATCCTAAGGGCGACAAAGGAGAGAGCGGTCAGTGTCTTAAATTATTTTTGTGCACTTTTCGTTCATCCAAGAACCTTTCGGATTACTTTTTCGGTGTAAAGTTTTGAAAACTTGTTTCCTATTCTTTTATTAGTCTTCACATAAACTTTATCCCCTGGATTATACTGTCGTGTTTGTCTATTTTCATTATGTCTTTGTAAATCTTTCTGCTGAATACGTGTAAGTCTAGTTTTTATTTCCCTTATTAATTCGTCCGGTGTTGAATGTATTACGTCTATTGGCTTTTTATTCGTTACTGAATTGTGAGGTTGTACTTAGCTGTGGCTAGCAAAATCAGCTCAATTGTGTCAGAGATACCAGTCTCAAGCTACTGACAGCGGGCAATTTCCGTAAGGGTACTGTGGAACCTTTCCACTTGCCCGTTAGTCGTACTATGGGCGGGTGGGGTGGTGTAGATTTCGACGCCAAACTGATTTTTNGTAAGGGTACTGTGGAACCTTTCCACTTGTCCGTTAGTCGTGCTATGGGCGGGTGGGGTGGTGTAGATTTCGACGCCAAACTGATTTTTAAGTATTGATTTAATGGTTTCCGAATTCAACGATCTCTCATTGTCATAGACCAACACCTTAGTATTTCTGTAATAATTAAGAAGTTCGTATATGGATTCTTTAACATCAACTATGGCTCTCTAGATTTGATTGGAAATACTATTGCAAACTTTGAGAACTTGTCTATTGATGTTAGGAAATATGTCTTATCGGTGGAGTAAATGTCGGCATGAAGGATTTTTCCCGGATATTCAGGTAAAGGAGTCGATCNGAATTCAACGATCTCTCATTGTCACAGACCAACACCTTAGTATTTCTGTAAAAATTGAGAAGTTCGTATATGGATTCTTTAACATCAACTATGGCTCTAGATTTGATTGGAAATACTATTGCAAACTTTGAGAACTTGTCTATTGATGTTAGGAAATATGTCTTATCGGTGGAGTAAATGTCGGCATGAAGGATTTTTCCCGGATATTCAGGTAAAGGAGTCGATCCTATTTCTGGGTTTGGGGGATGGCGTTGGTATTTGGCCTCGTGACATATCTTGCAATTAGAAATTATTTCTTTCAAAATTTTCCGTATTTCCGGGAAATAATAACTTTCAAGGACCTGTTCCTGGTTTTCACGGAGTGAGCGATGAGCTCGGTTATGTTCGGTTTGAAGAATCTCGCGCTGGTCATCTTTGTTGAAGACGTCTATTACCTGTTTGGTGGTATGACGGAATTTGGCGGCCGGATATGCCGTGACCAGTTCATCTTGAATCTTTGCCAGGACGGGCAATTCACACTGCAAGCCGTTCACAACATTTGGGTTGACACATTGTTTTATAGTTTTCATCAGTTCTCCTACATTATTGAACGATATTCGGTGCCTCATTCGGGATTTAAATATAATTTTCGAGCTAAGTACTGTGTGATTTCCTTCTTCAAGGACTATTTGATTCCGAAAACAATTTATGGGGTTCTTTACAGTGGGAATTGTTTGAGACAGCGACTCTTCGCTATTCGCAGCCATGCTTGCCGAGTCCATGTCATGGTCTAATGCATTTATATGTTGTCGGGAGAGGGCGTCCGCGACGAAGTTTTCCTTACCAGGCTTGTAAAGAAACTGCGGTGAAAATTCCTCAACAAAGGCACGCCATCTTTTCATTTTCGCGTTCGGATTTTTATCGGATAAAGCGAATGTGAGTGGTTGATGGTCGGTGTAAATATTCAAATTCTTTACGCCATACAAATAGTTACGAAGCTTTTGTAGAGCCCATACTATTGCCAGCAGTTCTCTCTCGTTGGTAGCGTAGTTTTCTTCGGTTGAGGAGAGGGTCCTGGAAATCATTGTGATAGGTCTTCCATTCTGTGACAGAACGGCGCCTATGGCATAAGAAGAGGCATCTGTAGTCAGATCAAATGTTTGTTTGTAATCAGGATAAAGAAGCAGTACGTCTTCTGATGCAAGGATTTTTTAATCTTATTAAATGCGTTAAATGCTTCTTCATCAAGAGTAATTTGAATTTTCTTTGACTGATTAGCGCC
>NW_016159136.1:7022-16626 GCF_001687245.7 Rhagoletis zephyria
TCCCGGATATTCAGGTAAAGGAGTCGATCCTATTTCTGGGCTTGGGGGATGGCGTTGGTATTTGGCCTCGTGACATATCTTGCAATTAGAAGTTATTTCCCTCAAATTTTCCGTATTTCAGGGAAATAATAACTTTCAAGGACCTGTTCCTGGTTTTCACGGAGTGACCGATGAGCTCGGTTATGTTCGGTTTGAAGAATCTCGCGCTGGTCATCTTTGTTGAAGACGTCTATTACCTGTTTGGTGGTATGACGGAATTTGGCGGCCGGATATGCCGTGACCAGTTCATCTTGAATCTTTGCCAGGACGGGCAATTCACACTGCAAGCCGTTCACAACATTTGGGTTGACACATTGTTTTATAGTTTTCATCAGTTCTCCTACATTATTGAACGATATTCGGTGCCTCATTCGGGATTTAAATATAATTTTCGAGCTAAGTGCTGTGTGATTTCCTTCTTCAAGGGCTATTTGATTCAGAAAACAATTTATGGTTTTCTTTACAGTGGGAATTGCTTGAGACAGCGACTCTTCGCTATTCGCAGCCATATTCAAATTCTTTACGCCATACAAATAGTTACGAAGCTTTTGTAGAGCCCATACTATTGCCAGCAGTTCTCTCTCGTTGGTAGCGTAGTTTTCTTCGGTTGAGGAGAGGGTCCTGGAAATCATTGTGATAGGTCTTCCATTCTGTGACAGAACGGCGCCTATGGCATAAGAAGAGGCATCTGTAGTAAGATCAAATGTTTGTTTGTAATCAGGATAAAGAAGCAATACGTCTTCTGATGCAAGGATTTTTTTAATCTTATTAAATGCGTTAAGTGCTTCTTCATCAAGAGTAATTTGAATTTTCTTTGACTGATTAGCGCCTATATTTCCGTTTTCCCCCCTTAGGTACTTCGTTAGAGGTTTTGCAATCGAGGCATAGTCCTTTATAAACCGTCGATAATATCCTGCTAATCCTAGGAATGAACGCAAAGCTCGTAACGATTTTGGAATCGAAAATTCTAAAATGTCTTTGACTTTGTCGGGGCATGTTTTGATTCCCTCTTTTGATACGGTAAACCCTAGTTATTCAACACTTTCCTGAAATAACCTGGATTTCTCAGGGCAAACGCGCATATTGGCATCGAAAAGTTTTGTCAGGATTTGACNTGACCAGTTCACCTTGAATCTTTGCCAGGATGAGCAATTCACACTGCAAGCCGTTCACAACATTTGGGTTGACTCATTGTTTTATAGTTTTCATCAGTTCTCCTACATAATTGAATGATATTCGGTGCCTCATTCGGGATTTAAATATAATTTTCGAGCTAAGTGCTGTGTGATTTCCTTCTTCAAGGGCTATTTGATTCAGAAAACAATTTATGGTTTTCTTTACAGTGGGAATTGCTTGAGACAGCGACTCTTCGCTATTCGCAGCCATATTCAAATTCTTTACGCCATACAAATAGTCACGAAGCTGTTGTAGAGCCCATACTATTGCCAGCAGTTCTCTCTCGTTGGTAGCGTAGTTTTCTTCGGTTGAGGAGAGGGTCCTGGAAATCATTGTGATAGGTCTTCCATTCTGTGACAGAACGGCGCCTATGGCATAAGAAGAGGCATCTGTAGTAAGATCAAATGTTTGTTTGTAATCAGGATAAAGAAGCAATACGTCTTCTGATGCAAGGATTTTTTTAATCTTATTAAATGCGTTAAGTGCTTCTTCATCAAGAGTAATTTGAATTTTCTTTGACTGATTAGCGCCTATATTTCCGTTTTCCCCCCTTAGGTACTTCGTTAGAGGTTTTGCAATCGAGGCATAGTCCTTTATAAACCGTCGATAATATCCTGCTAATCCTAGGAATGAACGCAAAGCTCGTAACGATTTTGGAATCGAAAATTCTAAAATGTCTTTGACTTTGTCGGGGCATGTTTTGATTCCCTCTTTTGATACGGTAAAGCCCAGAAATTCGACACTTTCCTGAAAGAACTTGGATTTCTCAGGGCAAACGCGCATATTGGCATCGAAAAGTTTTGTCAGGATTTGACCAATGTCCTTACTGTGTTGTTCGGCAGTTTTGGAGAAAATGATAACATCGTCAATGTAAACATGACACGTTTTCCCAATTTCATCCCTAAGGACATCATCAATGGCTCTCTGGAAAATGCTAGGAGCATTTTTTAGACCAAAGGGGAGCCTACAAAACTCGTACTTTCCGTTGTTGACCGAGAAAGCCGTTTTCTCTCTATCCTTTTCTGCGAGTTTGATTTGGTGAAATCCTGATTTGAGGTCTATTGTGGAGAAAAATGTTGCACTTCCCATGTTTGCTAAAATCGTAGAAGTGTCCGGTATTGGGTATTTATCACTTATTGTCTTGGTGTTTAGCTTGATCTCTTGTTGCCTTTTTTGTCTAAACCTTTCTTATCTACAACCCAAATTGGATTGTTATAAGGGGAACGGCATGGTCTAATGATTCCGTCACGCAACAGATCTGATATCTGCTTATTGACAAATTCCGCAGAGGCAATGCGGAACGGTAACTTTTCGAGTAGACGCGTAAATCGTCCACGGTCTNGTCCACGGTCCTTATCGTACCTACAATGCTGGTATTGTAGGGCAGCGCTTCATCTGGATCAGCGAAAACTTTAGCATGATGCTTTAGCAATGTAGAGATATCAATATTGTCCTTGCTTGTTTCCGATTTAGTTTCTACTAATTTGTTAACGTCCGAGCAGTAGTAGTACAAGAGTTTCTCCTTTCCACCATTATAACTCAACGTACCACTCTTTAGGTCAATACTACCATTTACCTCTTTTAGTAAGTCAAATCCTATAATGCCGTCAAAGGTTTTCAAACTGGGTAGGACAAAGAATCCAACATTCTTATTTAATATATTTGTTGGAGACATGAGCCCTTAACCCTTTGATTCGTGCCCATTTTAATTTCATCTGGCCAATATTTATTGATGGTGGATAGTGGATGGATTTGACAGTGAAAGGGCTATTCACAGGTTTTATTCCCTTTAGAGCGTTAAGGTGTTTTACATAGCTCTTTGTATTACCGGTGTCGATTAAAAATCTTATTCCTCTTCCCCCAAGTGTCCTTTCGACATAGGGTAAGAGGGACTTAGTCCTAAAAAATTAACGTCGTCTTTCGGTCCATCCAGGTCATATTCAGCACTCTTAGGTTCCGTGTCATGATAATAGTCATCATACCCGATATCACTCCAGTATTCACCTTCCAGTTCGTATTGGTCTTGGGTGATATTGTTGATAAGCTGTACCTTTTTTATTGGCAGCTGATCACTTCCATGCTGTCCTTTTTCAGCTTTTTCTTTATTCAGGCCTGTTTATACAGGCTGATGGCGATTGAATATGCCGCCCGTGTTACTGTTATACGGACGAGTTACCCTAGGGTAAGCTCCTTGATTACGATACCTATCGTCATTTCCGTGGAGTTGTTGGGGTCTGTTCTGTCTGAAGCGGGAGTACGACGGATCTATGTCCATTGGTACTGGAGTTTGCTGAGTTCGAGTTTGTCCTCGTTGGTCTTGAGGTATTCTACGGTATTGGGGTGAATAATAATAAGGATCTAAGTTATGGGATGCCTGTCTGTTAAAGGAACTTGCAAACGTTGATCTGGCTTGGTTCGCTTCCAATTCCTGCGCTAGGGAAAGTGCTGACGTCAGATCAGCGGGTCTAGAGGAGAAGAGAACATCGCACAAATGGCGATTGAGTCCCGAGATGAACACGCGAAGTGTATCATCCCGATATTTCTTATTCAGTGATCCTATCAGCGTGGTGTTCTCACCGTGAGTCATGATTGTTTTATTGACTATCAGATCAACTTTCTCTCCACTGCATCATAGAACTCCACTACTGATGATTTTCCTTGTCTAAGGATCGATAACTCCTGTTCAATTAAGCAAATTGGTCTTTTGTCCGCATAGGCAAAGTCTAGTCGAGAAATGATAGCGTGAAAATTTAAGACTGTACTGAAAGAGGATAAAACACTACCTGCGGCTCCTACTACTTTATTTCGGATTATGCCTACCGCTTGGTAGTGTCTTGAGCTACCGTGATACGCTTCGAACACTCTATAAGCAGTATGAGCTGCTTGTCTCCAAGACACATAACAGGTCGCGTCGCCTTTGAATATTGGCAAGGTTTTCACAAGGTCCAAGGATTCGTCACATGGTATTCCGGGTTGAATAGTCACCGGATCGTATTGGGTAACACGAACTGGTGATTCGATCCTTGGNTTCGAACACTCTATAAGCAGTATGAGCTGCTTGTCTCCAAGACACATAACAGGTCGCGTCGCCTTTGAATATCGGCAAGGTTTTCACAAGGTCCAAGGATTCGTCACATGGTATTCCGGGTTGAATAGTCACCGGTTCGTATTGGGTAACACGAACTGGTGATTCGATCCTTGGTAACCTGTTTGTCAGTTCGTCAACCCGAGACTGAAATTCCCTCCGGGAATGCTCGGTCGCAGTATGAATGGCAGTATTAAGAAGAGCTTCCAGAGTTTGTTCGTCCATATTTAATTTTTTCTAAGTCAGTTAATAGGGAATTTACATGAGGCGATTTTTCAGGCGATTTTTAGTTGAAAGCAACAATCGCCTAGTGTAAACAGCCTTTCAACTAATCGCTTACAATGAAGTTGGTCGGCTCCCTACTTTCGTTCAACTTTTGGTTCAACTAATCGCCTGTGAAAGTTGAATCATGTAAATTCCCTATAAGTGTTAAGTGGATACAGGGATTTCCCTTTCTAACCGTTACCCACCTTTACAAAATTTATTTATTATTTAAGAATTGTCAAAAAGGATAGTACAACTTTTTAAACAAAGTTAGCTGCTAAAATCACTCTACTTACATGAAAATTTCCATATCCCGATAAGCTATGTCACTAAATAAGGTATCATAAGGCAGCATCACGATGATTCCTCAGGTGGTGTTCCAGCAGCAGGAAGACAGGACTATGATGATTAGGATGCTTTATTTTTTAGAGCATTGGCTCTGCACTTTTTCCCACTAGTTATGTGGTGTTTTAATTTTTAAACTTTATCTTTTCAAATTGTTAAAAAACTTCATAAAAGTTCACGGTGTTTGTAATTAAAATGTTTTGTTGCGTAATAAATTGTTCGCGGCTCACTGTTTATACAGTGGTTAACTTTCCCGCAATTGTCGAGTGGATTCGAACCACGGCCACGCACAGGATTTGTCCTTTATAAGAATAAGACAAGAACTGCATGGTGGCCCCACGTTGGGCGCCACTTATTAAAACACTTGGTTGGGTTTTAATTTTATTTCATTTCTCTTGCTTGCACAAGAGCAATTATTAAAACACTTGGTTGGGTTTTAATGTTATTTTATTTCTCTTGTTTGCACAAGAGCAGCCGTTTGTATCGGTCGAGTTATTACAACTGAATTTGCTAACTAAAATATTGCGGCGACTACGCATAAATACCTGACGCTTTCTTATCACCTACCAGTTGCTGCACATGTTTTGCCGTGTGACTTGCAAAATGCAATTTGGCGATTTTACCTCTTCCTGTTGGCCTTTCCGCTGCAGCGATGTTGTTGTTGTCAAGCGCTACCTGGTCGACACATCGTCATCAATATCGGTGGGAGAGTTCTTGCTACGCTATTTCCACCTTTAAAGGACAAATAATAATTGAGCAAATAAATATTGTATCGGACGTACTGTTTGAACCTCTAAAACTACTGTACGTGAAGAAAAATTACAACAATAAAATATTAAGGACAAACATGGAAGGGAACACACTAACTGCAAAAACAAAGAAGATAAAAATCACGGACTTCTACCTGCCGTCAAAACGAGCCAGAACAATTCATCTACCTATTGAGCACCGCAAACATTGCAAAACTAAGAAGACATACCTAACAAAAGAAAGAGGTAGTTTACAAAGAGTATAAATACGAGCAACCAACAAAAATTATGCAGAACGAAAAATTACACTGAAGATGGCACAACGCCGAAACCGGTTGTTCTCTAAACCAAATTTGACAAGGGATGCCGGAAATTCGTTCCAAAATACTTCATACACCCACCCTGTCGGAAACAACAACAACCAAAAAAGAAGACAATTAATCTATCTTTAATTTGATATATAAAATGTGTATGCTTGTTTATATATTTAAGCCAAAACTATTAAAAAACAAATAAAGTGTTATGATTTTTTCATTGCATAATCAATGCTAAAGAAATATATATTATTTAGAAATTGCAAGTTCTTACCTTTTATTTGATATACATATTTTATTATAATCTGCTTTTGAGGTTTAAAAATTCAGTGATAAAAAAATTAAAAGCATTTACAAGCAACTAGCAAGCCTTCGGCCGCGCTTTAGGATTATAACCCTTACCAAATAGAATTCTCCTTTTGGTGTGCACCAACTGGGTCTACCGCCCCAGTGATGTAGCCTTAGGAAAGGATGAGGTAACTAGAATTCTCCTCTCTGTTTTTTAATATTTTTGGCTTGAATATATAAACAAGCATACAAATTTTATATATCAACTTGAAGATAAATTAATTGTCTTTGTTTTGACATCATTACCTTTTGAATCGGTTACATAGTTTAAAAAATATTAGTAGTTTAAAATATCACAATTGTTTTGTTTAACCTCTTATATCTACTTTACTTTTCAATTGCGCCAAATAATATTTATATAGTTCAAATAAGCGTAAACAGTGCTATCGATCTGCATTTTAAGTTTTTCCATAGCCGAACGGTTGGTTAACTTGATGTATGCCAATATTTTATTAATGAGATTAAAAAAAAATCGCGTAAATTTATAAACTCGACGGTGGCAAATTGAATTACTGACTCCAAGAGTATAAACTCCATTTTATTGGGATGATATTGAGGTTTTATTTAATAATATGTAGACACTTATTTCTTATAATTATGAAAATACTTTTCTTATCGTAGACTTTCTACTTTCAATATATCCTTTCGATCTGTTTAAGACAGAACAGTAACGTTACATCACTATCATTGGACATATCCTATATTATAAAAGGATACTACTTTTTAATTATTCAATAATACAAAAGTCTGTTCAGACAATATTTGTCCATTGAAGACAGTGCAGTAGAACAATCTCAAAGCATATAAATATATTATATATATATATATAAAATTCTTTTCATCTTCAAACAACTTACCAGGACATCTCCTATCAGTCTCCACAATAAGGTACCACTACATTTTATGTTTAATATCATTTAATATTTGGGAAAAAATGCATATGAAAAATTTGTCAATCCAAATGCCAGTCGGCAAACTCAAGGGATTTCAGGAATAATACTTTGGATAAATGCTGAGGCATGCGGCGACTCCTATCATCCGTGATACGACCAGCTGCTGAGAATAATCGCTCAAAAGGCACGGAACTCCCCAGTAGGCAACAATATTTCAAAGCCACGGTGGCAAGTTCTGGGATATTGTCTTTTTGGCTTAGCCACAACTTGATCACGCTAGTTGTTAATTTGTGATTAGGATTACCTATATATTGTTTGAGATCGATGTCGAGAGTTCCAGCCTCTCCAGCTTGAGCCGCAGGATTTCTGTGTTCGTTTATGACTTGCTCGTGATGGTTCCAGAGCGGAGGAGGACAAGTGACAGCATCCAGCAGGACTAGGAAACGTTGGATCATATGGAAAGTTGAGTTCCATCGTGTAGGACAATCCTGGATTAAGCATAGTTGGTACTCATCCTTGGCCTGAGCTTCACGAAGCTTATAGGCCGCTGTATTTGACTGACGAAAGAACATTACAATCTTCTTAATCTTGGTGATTAAATTCCTAACGGCTTCGATTGCATTCAACGCTGACTGCATGACAAGATTGACGCTATGTGCCAAACAGCTAAGATGTTTAGTCTCACCAAATGTATCAATTGACCCTTGACAATCTCACCTTCATCAATGAAAAAAGCACATCGTACTTATTCTCTATCAGCTGAGTGAATTTCTTTCGTTTAGGAGGATCGTATTGGGGTACAGCCACTTTAATAAAGTACTGGAAGTACACATGTATAGTAGAGCATTCATCATTTCTCCCTACTTAGTTCCACCCTTCTTGTACGACGAAACGTTCTTCATCGTCGTGTCAATGCGGGGTTGAACAAAAGTTGTTACCTTTTTCTTCGCCTGTCGAGTTGCGAGAGTACCTCTGACTCCTGGGTCAGGGGTTGATGTCGTAGACTTGGCTGAAGACTCAAGAGGATCTATACCATCGCCAGGGTCGTCGGGGTCATTGACATCATCGGCGGCCTCAGTAGAGACTCTATCCTCAGTATCAACTTTGCGATGATGGTGCGTAGATGTGAGTGTAGATTAGTCGTATTACCTTGAGTTTTGACGAAGGTATGGCACAGTTTACATGTAGAGCCGGTAATATCCCAAATGAAAAAATTCCAGATTCCACTTTTCTTTAGTTTCTTCTTTACCAAATCTTTCTGTAAACCACTGGCTTTGATCTGGGGAGGAGATTTTTTACAAGGGGCCTGGACCCTGGAACAGTTTGAACTCTCAGTTCACTGAATGTGATCAGATTTTGAAGACTGTGGTTCATTCTCTGGCTCCTTATCCTTAATAAGTGCACTTGCTGATTTAGACGATTATGGGCTCGACTCTGAGCCTCCCTTTTTCGGAATGCTATTATGTTGTGAAGATTGTGATTCATTCTCGTTATTATTAACTGGAGTTTCTGAACTGGTTAAGCTACGTACTTCTTTAACATCCTTTTCACCCGTCTCATGGCCTGCATCATACCCATCACTTGCCTGTGCTGCATTATTATTAGCTGGTGCCTCTACTGTGACTATGTCGTCGTTAATACCATGTAACTCTTGTGGTCTGGCATCATCATTCAGAGAGAAAAATCTGATGATCTGCGTAAAAGGGAACGATCTTGACCTGTCGTACCAAATCATCCACAAATCTCCAAGCATGTTCATCATTTCCTGGTACAAAAGATCATCAATTAATTCATTATTCATCTTCATTGATGAGAACCGTTTCAGTATGCTTTACTTACTCGTCAAGTCCTGGTAAGTGCGAAAGTCAAGGCCTCCAACGGCGTATGCTGGCTCGTTATCCACTTGAAAATACAATGTATATTTTCTTTGTGAAGATGGCTCTGCACAGTGGGGAAAATTTTGATAATTATTACGAAAAATTATTATGAAAAATAATTTAATGATGTTAGATTTTATTTCTGTGCCCTTTTCGTTATAGCTCGTTATTTTTTAAGCGAGTTAAGGTATTTAGGCCATTTAAAACTATGAAATTATAAAATCTCGTCTGCGCGCTAGGTATATGAAAGATATCAATCCCTCTAAGTTTACCTTAAAATGGTTCCAGGTATACGACGCGTGAACGTGTAACCTTCTTGGAGGTGCCACGGCGGGTTCTAATATTTCCAACTCAAATTTAGTAACCTGGCCTTGATAAAATACCACATTTCCAACTCAAATTTAGTAACCTGGCCTTGATAAAATACCACTTCTCATTACTGTAGCAAATGCCTCAAGAGAGCTTTAGATTATAAGGCCGAACCCGGCTCTCCCTTTTCCATTTAATGAAATTT
>NW_016159136.1:17699-70439 GCF_001687245.7 Rhagoletis zephyria
AAAGTAGCCTATTTTTCAACTCTAGCTCATAAGCTATCTGTGTGAAAACTTCCATGCAAATCAGTTCACTCATTTCCGCGTATTAAATAAATTAAACATTTCTAACAGGTGGAAACTCTTAAAAAAAGTAGCCTACTTTCTAACCTAGATCATAAGCTATCTGTGTGCCAAATTTCATGCAAATCCGTTTAGTCGTTTCCACGTATTAATTTAATTAAACTTTTTTAACAGGTGGCAACTCTTCCAAAAAATTAGCCTATTCCAAATCCAAATCCATTCAGTCGTTTCCGCGTATTAATTTAATGAAACTTTTTTACTCTTAAAAACTCTTAAAAAAAAAAAGTAGCCTATTTTCCAATCTAGGCCATAAGCTATCTTTGTGCAAATTTTCATGCAAATCCATTCAGTCGTTCCCGCATATTAAATAAATTAAACTTTTTAACAGGTGGCAACTCTTAAAAAAAAATAGTCTATTAACCAATCTGGTAGCTATCCGCGTACAAAATTTCATGCAAATCCGTTCAGTCGTTTCCGCGTGATGATTTCCCAAACATCCAAACATACAAACTTTCACATTTATAATATTAGTAAGAAAGATAATACAACTGAATCAACGAACTACGATTCTTGAGTAGAGATGCTAGCAACATTTTCTACAAGTTGAGGTTATTTTGGCGTTTATTGGAGTTGATTCATATATTCAGTTTGTGAATTAATTTAATCGTCTATAATCCTACTTCCAATTGAATAAAATATTCCACTTGCCTATCAACTCACCTAATTGTATTATTTTCATCTTGTATATTTACTGAGGATTAAAACGGCATGCCGGTCGACAGTATTGCCAAAGAAGATAGAACAAGTCTTGGAGAAGAAAAATAAATTTCAACTTAAATATCGATATTACGGGTAAAGTATCGATGTCTTCGATGAATCGAGCTGGGGAATATCGATTCAAAAAATTGATTATCGTACCATGAAATATCGATATTGAGAATAATCGATACGATATCGAGCATTCCTAGTATATAATGTGGTTGATTCGTTGCTTTCTAGCCAACGACTAAACGATAGACCTTAAGAGCAGTGTTGCCACAAAAAAATTACTAAATTCCTAGAAACCAAATGAAAAATCCTCAAAATCCAAACAAATTACTAAACATTTTCTTTTTACAGATGAGTATTGTGTACTGCATACTATTTACAGGTACTTAGTATAAAAATGAATTACATTCTCCCTTTCAATTGGTACATTTGTTCTTGCGGTTCAAACAAAGTATCACCGTTGTTTTTTAAGCTCAATCTGGTCCTCAGGCCCGTCCTACACATTTTTAAACTACTAAATAATCGTTCTACTGAAGCATTAGCAAAGGGCTATATTAAGCAATGCATATATAATTTTTTTTAATTGGGAAACATATATGAACCTGAAGAATCTTTTAATTCAAAAACTTTTTTCCTATAATCTAATGAAGAATCAATATGAATATCCTTATGATTGAACAATGCGTGTTCTCTCCATTCGTTACCGCGATTTTGCAAGTTCAAAATACATAAGTTGAAAATATAACGATGGAATAAAAAAAATTATCGATAACATTTTGAATATTTAGCAACAAATGCAGATGTGCTTAAGAGCGAAAAACACCACACAAGGGGCTTGACAAACCAAGCGAAATATCCCTTTCCTTAAAGCTATTAATGTTGTGTATGGGGGTGTTTGAAAGTTTGACAAGGCGTTTGAGGGAAATACGAACAAAAATCAAAATTTTTTTATTTTCTGGCCGCCATGTTGAGGTTTGATCAAACCGCTTACGTTGTGTATGATAAAATCGCTTCATTCGCAACGGAATTTTTACCGAATGAGAGCGCAAGAGAGAAAATTCGAAGAAAACCAAACCCTTTTACATTGTGAACCGGAAGAAAACTAAAATTCTTTGCTTGAACGACTCATGTTTGCATGGTGTATGGCGAAATGGGGAAATAATGTTTGACAAGCCGCTTGTGTAGTGTATTTCGCTCTTCATAAAACTTCGGAAAGCTTTTTTTTCAAAAATTTGAGGAGCGATTTAACGAATCTCTTGTGTAAAACATGGTTGCGCAAACATATCTTGAGAAAATTCCTCAAAATAAAAATCCTCAAAAAATACTCAAGCTCACCCGAAATTCCTCACGTTTTGAGGAATTACTCAAAAAGTGGCAACACTGTGTGTGAGTTGATCTTCCACAACGGAGAACGGCTAAGGAGATAAAAGGAGAAAAACCTGCCTAAGCCAGCAATGCATACAGAGGCAATGAAAACCGGCAGAAAAAAAGGTGTAGATCTTTTAGCGAAAATGACTCCGCAGCGAAGAGCAATTTTCAACCAATAGGAAGGCACGAGCGTTTTCTCCTAAGAAGCAAATACTGCGGTCCGATCAACAACAGAAAAACACGGAACAGCCGACAACCAATGATAAAGCTGCCGCGACGAAAAATAGCGAAATTCGATCGTTAAGGAAAAATAAGAAACCTGCCAAGCCCGACGCCATTGTAATCAAAGCCTCCGGCGAATATTCTTATGCGAATATCTTGAAAAGTGTAAAGGGAGACGAGAGTCTTAAAACGATGAGCACGGCCGTTCGGAAAATTCAAAAACCGCCAATGGCGATCTTCTACTCCAGATAAGTAAAACCGGCGACAAGGTGTATTCAATAGGTTGCTGTTGATTGGTTGGAGCAGTTGATTGTTTGTTGTTTTCTGTTTTCTGTTCTCTTTCACATCCTTCGTATGAAATTTTTGACAGTCCTCGTCGCAAAAGCAAAAAACAAAATACATGCACATTTTGTTATTGTCGTACCGATACCACCTTATTGAATACGCCTTGACCGGCGATCCAAACACCGCCAAACTACAAACCGCTGTCGGAGAGATGCTATACGGCAAAGCTGAGGTTAAAAGTCTAACCCAGCAGTCCCAGGTGGAGATTCACGATATCGATGAGGTGACAACAAACAAAAATGATTCAACGGGTTTCTCCATGCTAACTGATTAATATTTTCGAATTAGTTCATCATCAACCCAGTTTCTAGCTTAATTGATATCAGAAAATAAACGAGTTTTGAAACGTGGATCACAAAATATGGCAACAATGAAGCATTACGGAACGATGCCGAAAGCGGGACGATATATAAGCATGCACAATAGTTCGGCGTTCATTGTTGTTTATCTTTTGTCTTTGACTTTCTCCTCTATTTACCAAAAATAATCTATAAATCTTTTTAATACAGGATGATTTTATAACTTGGATTTCAGGGGAGATAATTTGTATTCTTTATTGGAGCATTCCATGGTTTGTACGGGACAAGTCGTACGAATTTTTATCGTTTCCGTATTAATTAAAGACAAATCTAAATCTTATCAAACAAAGTATCTTGTACATCAATATTGTGTGGTAAATTTCGAAACAAAAACAGAAACTTGCTTTAGAAATATTCGTAGTTGAAATAAGTTATATGTTTGTACGGGACAGCTCTAGTCCACCATGATACTTAGTTACTGAGAGTCAGATGAATTTTCAGCGAAATTAATATTTGAAAAAAAAAAACAAAAATTACCTTTGGTAGCACTAATATCAAAGTTTATTAAAACAACGAATGATGAAAAATATATTTATTTAGAAAAAATTATAGTGTTACAATGAAATTGTTTGTACGGGACACGCGTGTTTGTACGGGACTCGTACGAAATTCAGTTTTTAAAATTTGATTTGCACATCTTCTATAGGAAAAAGTTGATGCTGTGGTTATCAAGAGCATGTTTTTTTGCAAGTAACTTCTCGCCCATTTACTGATATTTCATGAAATTTAGATATTCCGGGTATAGGCTTGGTCAATTCCCAGGGATGAACATTCTGAATTTTTTCAGCTATTTCTGATTCAGAAATATAACAAATGGTTGTTGAAAGAACTAAGGTCGCTGCTAATGTTGCAAAATCATTTGCATTTTGGATAACGGTGTCACTCCCTTGACTTCGAGCTTTTTGGTTTACGAGCCGTTTTACGTTACCACCGACTCCATATATAATGCCCTTGCCTGGGAAGTGACAAAATATTTCCATTTGAATTTTTTGTTATATTTTTCAGAAAGAAATATCAATAACGTAACCATAAAACGATTTTTAAATTCAGAGGAAGGACCATCACTCCGTATAATTTCTTGAAATGCATTTACATTATCGGCAAAAATCTTCTCATATAAATATGTCCCGAATGTGAAAATACTGTTTTTATCTTTTTGCTTTGAATCTGAGCAAATCACAAAAGTTTTGCATTTTGACATACAAAACGAAGCAGCAGTAAAAAGAGTAACACTTTCTCTGCTCCACAAAGCAGACTGAACCTCGTTTTGATATGCGCAAGAATAAGACATAAGTAGCAAAATCAATTTGAAGTATCCTCACATGATCATTATTTTTATCCATCTGAAATTCTTGTGATTGTATTCTTTTTATGTTCACATGATACATGACACATGGTAAATCCGAAATAAAGTTTTTATGCAACTCCCCACAACTGATTTCTTCAGTCTTAAATTTTACTCTTTGATCATCTCCTTTTTTCCAATGTTTACAAATTACATTTTTTTATGGATCACCAGGTAGTTTCATTTTACCTCCAATTTTACAACCATCACAGGTATTCCCCCAGCAATTAGAGTTCAGCACCGAGTTACATAAAATGTTACTCCAGTAGGAATTGTCGTAGTTAACTTTCAAACATTTTAACTTTAGAATAAAATTTTCGTGGATTATGCATTTGCACTGCTTCCATCGGAGTAGCAAAATATTTCTCGGTCGTAATGCACAAAATTTAGAAAACTGTACTTTAATATCCGGAAACTCTTGCTTAAATACATGAAAAGCTTCGCGCAAGAATAAAAAGAGGTAATGCTTCTGTAATGTCAGCTTTTTACCATTAACCTAAGTGACCATTGTGTCGTTCATACCGGGACATGTATACACAATATCTGGACGAAAGAAGAAATCTTTCACCGCTGTTGCGGTTTCATCAACATTTAGTATCTCATTCATAGAATTCTTCATTTCGTTTCCAACTTTTATTCCTATTTTTTTGCCACACCCATTACTACAGCTTTTTGCTTCGTTGGTGAATTGGCCAAACTTCTCACACACTTCTGGACGGCTTTTGCAAAGGTTTGCTTACACTTATATGGAAAATATTCAGAATTTTCTACAGAACTATTTTCACAATTTCTTTCAATAGTAGAATTAGCCGAATTACCAATATTTGCTACTAATTTTTTTGCTCTTTGCACTTTCTTTCTATCTTTCTCATACATCCTCCGCTTTTCCTTTTCTTGTTGTGTCATGGCTTCCACTTTTCTTTTTCTCCACTCTTTAACTCGTTATTTTTCCTTGTTCTTAAAGTCAGAATCATTATTTTCTTTCTCGTTTCCCCATTTTCTATAACGCGGTGTACTATTACTTTTATCAACTTTGTCCATTTTTAAATAAAGCGAAAAAATTTGGTGTCGCGTTTGTACGGGACAAAAATTAAACTATTACGCTTTAGACTTTGAGCATTACTAACAGACAGCAATACCTCACAATTAAAGAGAGCACCAATCAAGGCCGTATTTAGGGGGGTTCTAAAATTGGAAAAAAAGGTGGTGAAATATTTTTTTGTTTAGATAACCAAAGCCTCGGAAGTAAGAATTTGCTAATTTCAAGTTGACTAAACTTTGAGCTTCCGCACCAGATGAAAAAAAAGAAAGGCTGCCTCCAGGCATCCTTGCCGTTAAGGTATAAATAAAAAAGGAAAGTGTTTGACATTTTTTGGCTTTGATTTTCACTAAAAGACGTTTATGTCAATATGGATTGTCGAAACATAATTAGTTTTTAGGGTTATAATCCAGAAAACAGGTTTTTGCACCTTAAGATCGTAAAAACTTTGCATTAAACCCTGTTTTGAATCCTTTGCTTATATTTTCCCAACTCACACCAAGATCCATTCCTCCCCTTCAGGATATATAACATCAGCGATCAAATCTATATCGTTGTGCTCATCTTCGATGAAAAACTCACTGATATATTCATCTATATCTGTTAAATCCATTAGTTGAAGCTATTGTACCCCAGTACAATCAGAGAATCAAAGCTTTTTTGTTCTAAAACCACATCCATTGGTTTTCGGTTCTATGAAAAATAATAAAAAACAATGACGTGCATAATTATAAATTGAAAACAATGGCGATAAAACCAAAAGTCGAAAATGCATGTTTTGACGTAAACAGGCAAGGCTGCCTTTAGGCCGCCTTTACATTTTCACATCTGAACCACGATTGCGAAAACATACACTTTTCCGCATTTACTATTAAATTTTGGATCGAATCTATTGAATAAAACTTTGGCTACTTGACCTTTAAAATTTAACTTTCACTGGAATTCATTTTTGAGGCTAAATGACTATACTTTGACAGTAAAGTGAGAATAAATCCAATTTTAAACAGCAAATGACAAAGTAACGGTAAATAATGCGTAAATTAATTGTCTACGAAAAGATTCCAATGGTTTTTGCGCCAAAACAAATATTGACCGCTGAAAAATGTATCTATTAAGGAAGGCTGCCTCAAGGCAGCCTTACCAGTTAAAGAGATATTAGGCCGCTGCACCAGAAGTTCAGTTGTGAAACAGAGATCAATTGTGTTAGCAAGTTTTGTAAAGTGTTGTAATTGCTTTAAGGAGTATTGTAAAGTGTTTGTTGTACAATAAAGGGAATTGTACTGTAATTTGGTCATTTCGAGCGTTTATTTAACAATCCAGTAGGCCGTGCCTACTTCTTATTACAACCATGCGCGGTTTGTTTACATTTACACTAATTTAAACTGCGAGGTGAGTTGCAAGTTACAATGAGTATAAAACGAAATTCGCTGTTCGAGTATGAATTTAAAAGACAGAAAGTCAATGATGAAAGTGCTCCTGCACAGCAACAAGACTGCGGGACATCACTTCAAATAGCTGGTCCTTCAAAAATGTTAGAATCTTCAGACGTCAACAGTTTGGACATTGGTGCTTTCTTGGGAATGGTAATAGAAGAAAGCAAAAAATATACCCTTCTTACTTCACCCTGGATGCCTGAAGAATCTTTTCGGTTTAGCGGAACAGGAAAAAGGAATCTAAAGTTCCAACGCCATTGGTTGACAAGGTAGAGCTTGCAATTAATGCTATTTATTATTAAATAATGGAGCCCAATTACATGTGTATGTAGATATGACTGGCTTATTTATACGCAAGCCAAAGGAACAGGTGCGCTTTGCAAATATTGTGCACTTTTTTCTCACGAATGTGCCGGAAAAGGTGCTCATCAACGATTAAAGTCTTTTGTGACTGAACCGTTCAAGAAATGGAAAGATGCCATAGAATCTTTCGAAGCGCACTCAAAATGTCAATATCATGTGTCCAGCGTTCTTTTTGCAGACAATATTTTAAAAACTTGGACGCAGGTGCTCCCTGTCATACGATCGCAGATAGACACCCAACGTGAGGAGCAAATTAAAGCAAACAGGAGTGAGTTAGTTGCAATTATTGAGGTGATTAAATTATGTGACCAGCAAGAACTGGCGTTACGAGGAACGTGTGGAGCACTCGGAAAAGAATCAGAGTACAATGATGGTAATTTACGTGCACTTTTGCGTATGCGAATAGCTTGTGGAGATGAAATTGCGAAATTTCATTTCAAAAATGCAGCTAAAAACGCGACTTATTTAAGCCCGACAGTTCAAAATGAAATAATCGCAACTTGCGGGGAATTAATTCAGCATAAAATTGTGGAAAGGGTAAATGCGGCTAAATCTTTCTCTGTTTTAGTAGATGAGACAACAGATATTTCACAAATTGAGCAAATGTCACTTTGTGTGCGTCATATTGACGTCGGGGATTCTGAAAATCACGTGATACGTGAGGATTTTTTGCAGTTTGTACCACTACAAATTACTACTGGCCATTATATAGCAGAAGTTATTCTAAAAACCATAAAGGCAATAGGAATAGACGCAAACTATATGATCGGCCAGGGATACGATGGCGCTGCGGCAATGAAGGGGAGTTTCAATGGAGTGCAAGCAGTCATTAAAGAAATATATCCTACAGCTTTATATGTGCACTGTTGCTCTCATTCTTTAAATCTGGCACTGGGACATGCTTGTGGAGTTCAATATATTCGGCATTGCTTTGGTGTGGTTAAGACAGTTGCGTCCTTCTTCAAGAAGTCAGCTAAAAGAACACAAATTTTGACTGAAAAAATTAAAACAACATTTCCGGAAGCAAAATCAACTAAGTTAATTTCGATTTGTGCGACTCGTTGGGTGGAAAATCATGATGGCTTACTCAGGTTTAAAGAAATGCTTCCCGCAATTGTTTCAGCTTTAGAGGAGCTTCTTCTTGACCCAGATATTGAAGTCTCTTCTAAGGCCAGCTCATTTCTGAAATCTATAACAAGCTGCGAATTTGTTGTGAGCCTATATATGGCATCTACGGTGTTCTCGTTTACTCTGTCATTATGTAAGATTTTGCAATCACCTTCCTTGGATTTAACAAAAGCAATTGAGCATATCGAAGTCGTGTTACAAGTGATTAGCGATTTTCGCTGTAACATAAATGAAAAGTTCAGCGAAATATTCCAAGAAGCATGCAAACTTTTAACGTCCATCAATGGGGAGATAAAACTTCCACGTATCATCTATACCCAAAAAGAAAGAATGGGTATTAGTAAAAGAGATCCCGAAACTTATTTCAGAGTCACTGTTGCCATTCCTTTTATCGATGATGTTTCTATTCAATTAAGAGACAAATTTGCTCAACACAAATCAATTATTAAAAAGTTTAATTTCTTTATTCCTTCGATTTGCTCTGAAAAAGATATTGTTTTCAACGTCTCTGATGCAAAAGAATTTGAAATTTACAAAGAAATTATTGACACGAAAACGCTTGTCCCAGAGTTTGCTTTGTGGAAAAGAAAATGGAGCCAAGAAGAAATTTGTAAGCGACCAACATCTGCTATTGAAGCTTTAGAACAATGCAATAAGAACTTTTTTCCAGCAATTTTTTGTTTGTTAAAAGTATATGCGACAATGCCGGTCACAACATGCCCAGCAGAACGATCTTTTTTAACACTGAAAAGGTTAAAAACTTTTTTGAGAAATTCGACCGGAGAAGAAAGACTTAACGGCTTAGCCATAATGAGTACTCATCGTCGATTTGATCTTGAAACAGATGAAATAATAAATGATTTCGCAGCTAAAAAGTCCAGACGCCTTAATTTCTTATTACATTAATAGTCAGCATAATAACCAAAATACTTACAAAATTTTCTGGTTTAATTTTTTTTTACTTTGCACAGCTTTTTTACAAGGTAATACGTTGTTCGCTGATATTTGTTTTTAATACCAGCTTTCAAAATATTAAAGATGCTACTTTTAACAACAACTATCAGTTCAACATTACATGCCGTACACCTACAATGAGAATAAAAAGTATTAATATGGCTAATCATCGATAAATGGAAGGAACACTTTATACATTGCTTTTGGCGAAAAAAGGTGCAAAAAAGTAAAATCAATCAAAAAAATCTATTCTTATATTAAAGTACAATATATTTCAAATATATTGGCACTGAAAAACTCATCCGAAAAAGAAATTAGTCTGGCGGTCGAAATTTACCAATTTCCGTGGAATGCTCGTATTACGTATTGGATACTTCTGCTCTATAAAGCAGTTAATCTAGTCATAAGTATGTCGCTAAAAAAAGAAAAGAAAAAACATAATAGAATATTGTGAAATTTATATGCATGGTATCCCGAATCCGGTTATCTGGTAAAATCTCTATCTAGTACATCCCTTATTCAAATATAGCTTACTATCTAAAAAAAGCCATGTAAGTACAAGTTTCAAATTTGTAGAACATTTACAAAAGTTCGCCGCATTTTAACAAATCTTAATAAAAATTTTAAACTTTTTAATCAGATTTTTAGAATTTTTTTGAGCATGCAGTTTTGTAGCCCATTAAATTTTAGTATAACAAAGGGCATTTTCGAAGTACACAGAGAAAAAAGCACCTAATAAAATAGAACAAAACTAGTAAGGTATCTCTATGGTTTTTTGTTAAGAAAATATTCTTCTTATTACCAGAGGAAAAATGTTTTTAATAAAAGCAAAAAGAAAACTTTTATTTTTTATAGGGTTACTTCTTTAAATATATTTAAAAGGAAATCTTATTGTTTTTTTAAGGTGATAGCATTGAACTTAATAATAAGTGGCTCTGTTTGTTTTCATAAGACAAGCTTCTTGATTATATTAAAAAGGGATTCTTATTATTTTCATAGGACAGTCCTCTTGAATTTATTAATAAGGAAATCTTTTATTTTTAAAGGAAATCTTCTTGATTTTTTAAGAAGAATTTCCTTTTATATTCATAAGAATATCTTATTAATTTTTCTTACGTTTTCATAAATAAATCTAAAAGGGTTTATTTTAAAGATTTCATTTATTGATTTTGTTTTAATTTTAATTTTTTGATTTTGACTTAATATATACACATGGATATATGTATACATGTACTTTGGGTTGATAATTATTTGGGACAGTCACGAAAAAACGTATTTGTGAAATATACCTAATTGCAAATTATAACCGGACCACATATTAACAAGTTTTAAGATTTTTTTGTTATTTAATTTGTATTTTTTTTATATAAATATAGTTTATTCTATAAGTGTATGAATGCAAGTTTCAAGCTTTGTGAAACATTTGTGGAATTTTTTTAAATATTGCACAGAGTTTGAAACTTAGATTCATACAGTTTTTGTTAAGGAATTGCTATATTTATATAAAAAATAATAATTAAAATTAAATTTAAAAAATAAATACATTTTAAAACTTGTAAATAAACAAATACATTTTTTCGCGACTGCCTCAAGTAATTTGGTAATCCACAGTAATAAGCTAAGTTACCAATATTTTTTAAGTTACCAATATATTTTGGGTCTTACGACATTGAGATCATTATTTAAAAAATAAAAATGAATAGGTGGACCATCTAACATTGTAAAATTTATAGTGTGATATGTTGTTGTACATTTGTCAATTAGATATGATTGAAATCTTTCTGAAAATGTTAAGTAGCTCCATTTTTTTCTAACAATTTCTAAAATGTTGTCTTTCAATATAAAGTTAACTAATTCATATATATTTACATTTTCGTTTGTTGTAGTAATAATAATGTGGCCAATTTTAAAAACTACTCCTCGAAAAATAACTTCGTTGGTTGTCATATACAAGCTTAAATCTAAATCTAAGGAGGAAAGATGAGCATCTAATTTTAAGTCCAGTATTTCAGTGCTTTTAAAACTATATTCTGGTTGAAAAAAGTTATTTTTTTTAAATACATTGAGACCTTAATGAAGACTTAATTGCTAATGTTAGTGGAACATTTGATCTGGAGGTAATATTTTGCGCATATTGCTTATGCAATTGATGTTCAGCTTCAAAACGAAACTACCATAAATATTTTAATGGCCCCAATTTTCTAATTATATTAGGATAATGTACAAGATTGTGAAATTTTGGTTTCAAGTGGTCCTTAAAAAGTTTTTGATAGGTTTTGTTGTGTTCTTCTATTAATAATTGCAGATTGTTTAAAATAGCATTATCGTACTTGGATAATAAGAGTAAATCAATAAGTTTGACAAACAAAACTAGAAATTTATAAACTAAATCATCTCGATCTATTAAATCACCTATAATGAGCAGTATCAAGTGAGAAAATGTTTTCATTTGTCTAGCGTTCATTTTGAAAGAAGCGTTTTTTATATGACTTTTGAAGTGAAACTTCTTTAGCGGCGGTTGGTTGGTTGGGAGTAAATTGGCAAATTCAGCGGAAATTGCACACGGAAATGATGCAACGGAAATGGTTGGGGCTGAAACAAGTACTTCTTGTGTGTATGCAACGAAAATGATGCAACGGAAATGGTGCAACGGAAGTGGTGCTTCTTTTGTGTATGCATATGGTATTAATTTAACAAAAATTTGCTAATAAAAGGTTAAGGAATAACACTTAGAAAAAGACCAATACAAGAACGAAAGCAAGGGTGACTACGTTCATAAATGAAGAAAAGGATAAAGGCAAAGGTAAAAATAAAAACAAAAAGAAAGATGCGTAAAGATAAAGGCAAAAATGAAGACCAAGGTAAATTTAAACACTTTACTTATATACATAACGGCAAATGTGCAGGGGAACATATAGCTGAAAAAAATGATGAACATAAAAGTAAAGTCAAAGATGAGGATGAGGATACCGATAAAAGCGAAGATGAAGATATGGGGAAGAAAGATTAAAATAGAGGTAATTAAAGAGGAAAGGATATAGAGACACAGAGACTCGGGATTCTCGAGACTTATCGATAAAATAATCGATATTTTTATCGGTTTTGTTTTCGATATTTATCGATTTTGTTATCGATATTTACCGATTTTGTTATCGATAATTATCGATTTTGTTATCGATTCTTTTAGATTTTGTTATCGATATTAGTCGACTTTGTTAGCCATACNTATCAAGTGAGAAAATGTTTTCATTTGTCTAGCGTTCATTTTGAAAGAAGCGTTTTTTATATGACTTTTGAAGTGAAACTTCTTTAGCGGCGGTTGGTTGGTTGGGAGTAAATTGGCAAATTCAGCGGAAATTGCACACGGAAATGATGCAACGGAAATGGTTGGGGCTGAAACAAGTACTTCTTGTGTGTATGCAACGAAAATGATGCAACGGAAATGGTGCAACGGAAGTGGTGCTTCTTTTGTGTATGCATATGGTATTAATTTAACAAAAATTTGCTAATAAAAGGTTAAGGAATAACACTTAGAAAAAGACCAATACAAGAACGAAAGCAAGGGTGACTACGTTCATAAATGAAGAAAAGGATAAAGGCAAAGGTAAAAATAAAAACAAAAAGAAAGATGCGTAAAGATAAAGGCAAAAATGAAGACCAAGGTAAATTTAAACACTTTACTTATATACATAACGGCAAATGTGCAGGGGAACATATAGCTGAAAAAAATGATGAACATAAAAGTAAAGTCAAAGATGAGGATGAGGATACCGATAAAAGCGAAGATGAAGATATGGGGAAGAAAGATTAAAATAGAGGTAATTAAAGAGGAAAGGATATAGAGACACAGAGACTCGGGATTCTCGAGACTTATCGATAAAATAATCGATATTTTTATCGGTTTTGTTTTCGATATTTATCGATTTTGTTATCGATATTTACCGATTTTGTTATCGATAATTATCGATTTTGTTATCGATTCTTTTAGATTTTGTTATCGATATTAGTCGACTTTGTTAGCCATACTTATCAATTTTGTTATCGATATTTATCGATTTTGTTATCAATATTTATCGATTTTGTTATCGATATTGTTATCGATATAAATCGATTTTGTTATCGATAATTATCGATTTTATTATCGACATTTATCGATTTTGTTATCGACATTTATCGATTTCGTTATCGACATTTTTATCGATTTTCTAATCGATTTAGCTACCGATGGTATTATCAATGTTGCTATTGAAATTTTTATCGAATTTGTCATCGATTTTGTTATAGATATTTTGATGTACGTTATAATCGATTTTGTTATCGATAGAGTATACAGATAAAAATGAAGATAACGGAAAAACAGAATGGCATTAATGTTATTAAAATGAACAGTGGTAGAAGTAGGGATCTACATTGAAAGAAAAAAAAAGCGAGAAAAGTTATAACCTTAAGCAAAAGCAGATGTGTGTATGTATAGATAGATAAGTAGCGTAAGTTTCACTTCTACAGTGTGGCCCAGGCGCACTTACTTTTTTTGAATAGGGGGACTTATGTTGACAATTTCAGTGTCTCCATACTGAAGCATTTAGATAGATAGATAGATAGATAGATTTTATTAAGTAGACAAAAAATATGACATGGATTGTAATAGCAAAATTTGCAGAATATGGTAAATAAACCTTAATTCTACAACATATCATTTTTTATCACAGATTTTCATTTATTTTTCAGATAAACATTTCGGAGGAAAAACCTACTATGAAAAACCTCCGCTTTAAATCTTATAAGCTAGTTTTCTATATTTTTACATAAATACCTAACCTACATTACTTATTAGTAAAGATTTGAGATCAAGTCATTATCAGTTATACTACAGCGAATTTTAAACCGCTCAGTTATTTTTTGAATCTGTTCATTTATCATTTTTATATTTGACTCGCTATGGAGTCTTCTAGTGGAAAAATCCCAGTCCTTGCATCATTTTCAAAACTTTGTTTTGGCATATTTGTAATTTTTTAATATGCGACTTTGCAGTTATACCCCATGCTGGGCAAGCATACAATATTATAGATAAGAAAATGTGATTATAGATTATTAATTTATTTTCCTTACTCAGATTTGAGTTCCTGTTAATCAAGGGATATAGCATTTTAATGGCTTTACTAACTTTTTCTGTTATACTTTTAACATGATCGCCGTAAGTGAGTTTTGTATCGAAAATTACCCCAAGGTACTTAACAGATTTTTCCCATGGTATTTCATAAGTGTTTATTTTTAACCTAGTGCTTGGTAAATAACAAGGACTTCTTTTTCTGGTGAAAAAGATGGCTTGTGTTTTTCCAGCATTTAGCTTAATTTTCCAATTTTGCATGTAATCAGAAATACTACGTATCGCACGCTCCAGTTTTGATACAATTTCATCGCCAATCTCATGCGAATAAAATTTACCAATGTCATCAGCGTACATAGCATATTGGCAATTTTCAACTTTTGGAAAATCTGAACAGTACAGAATATATAATAAGGGGCCAAGTACTGATCCCTGAGGAACTCCAGCAGGGATTCAATTAAGTCGGAGTACTCATTGTTTAAACATACACTGTAATAGCGATTGGTCAAAAAACTTTTGATTAGCTTAACGAAATGCAGAGGAAAGTTAAAGCTGATTAATTTATAAATAAGTCCATCATGCCAGATTGAGTCAAAGGCCTTTTCAATGTCTAGTAATATTAAACCAGTGGACTTTTTGTTTTCAAAATTTGCTTTTACATGATTTGATATGCGTTTATCTGATGCGTCGTACTGTGATACTGCCTAAATCCGAATTGCTCATTTGGTAATATTTGGTTGGCGTCGATAAATAGACACATTTTATGTTTAACGACTTTTTAAAAAATTTTGGACAAGGAACTCAGGAGGCTAATGGGTCTGTAACTTTCAGCAATATTGTTTGGCTTACCTGGTTTCCATATTGGTACAATTTTTGCTGTTTTCCACGCTCTGGGAAAATATTGCAATTTAAGACAAGAATTTATAATATAAGTGAAATATAGCACCGCTTCCTTTGGAAGATATCTTAGCATAATATTTTTGACATCGTCATGCCCTGCTGATTTTCGTAATGGTGCTTGACATATAAGGTCTTGGACATATTCGGTATCTACGTACTCGGACTCCGGAGTGCCTAAAAACTGTGAGTCAATATGACTTATTGATTGGGCTACCAAATCATCTATCGATGAGGTACCAAGGTGAACTGATACTTTGTGATTTTCGAGAAATTTATAAGCAAGAAGGTTGACTTTTTCATCATCGGGGGAAATTACTTTTTCCTGATCACGCAATGGTGGTATTTGTGCATGCTTTTTTCGAAGTAATTTGCAAATATTCCAAAAAGGTTTGCTCCTCTTCTCGAGCGAACTAAGCTTCTTTTTCCACGATTCATTTCTATATTTGAAAATCTCACCTCGGATTTTTGCCGAGATTGCAACATTTATACTTTTAGAGAAAACTTCTATATTTTTGTCAACGTCTTCAGTCAAGACGATATCATTGATATTTGTTGGTAAGCTATATAGTGCATTTTTTATGGAACGACGATAAATAGATACCCCAATTTGTGTTACTGTAATCCATTTCAAGGTTCTCGCAGTAGGAAAAATTTAAATTCAGTAAAAATTTTACAGGCAAGTGGTCCGAATTAAATTCATTCAGAGCTATTGGTTGACTCAAATGCATTGGAATATTTGAGAGTACTAAGTCTAAATTTGAGGGGGAAAACGTATTAGATGGTGGTACATACGTTGGCTGGTTTGAATATGAAATTGTAATTGGAAAGAATGTGGTAAACTCATTTAGTATATTACCCCAACTATTTGCTCTTAAGCATCCCCAATTACGATGCTTACTATTAAAATCGCCACAAAATAGGAAATTTCCACTAATATTGAAAAGTTTTCTCAAGCATTTGTTTCCTATAATTTAGTACTTCCAAACAAAAGAACTTTTTTCATACACAAAGTAATGCAAAATTTTGGAAAAGTTATATTTACAAACACCTAGAAATAAATCGTGCATTATATCACACGCAATGTTATCAGTTACATGAAAACTTGGAAGGGAATTGAATATTGAAACACTTTTAATTCCAGTGGAAATTGGATTTTTTGACAAAACATCGATATTGTAATTATTTTCATTTCTTAATGAGATTGGAAATTCAGCACAATCTACACGAGTCTGATGTTTTTCCCTTTTACATATTCTGCAAAAGGAATTCGCTGAAAATGAGCAAACATATCCTAGTACAGTGCTTAGGCCAAGATTATCGCCCAAAATTTGCGCCAGTTTTAAAAATATTCTACAGCTTCTGCCTTCTGAATTAATTTGTAAACCTTCCATTTCTAATTGTTTAAGAATATTAAGTAGAGGTGTGAGGCGTATAGTAACTCCGCAATCTTGTAGGTCTCGACTTTTAACAAAACCCGCGACAAATATATTTGATAATCTGCTCATTTGAAAGTGGGGTAAGATTGGAAAGCTGTAATATATTCCGCATACTTTTTGTTGACCAGATTTGCTGCCCAAGGGATTATTAATTTCGAAATCGTCCATATATAAAAACAAAGGAATTAGTGAAACATTTCTATCATTGGCTTTGCTTTTCCAAAAGTCACTATTTATGAAATGTGAGTACGAATAGTTTCGTGAAAAGATTTTCATATTTAAAGGGGCAGCCTCTAAAACACCTTTACTTTCGAAAAATCTTTTAATTTGGAAAGGTATATCCGAAAGAGTAATTTCTGTTTTTGCGTATGTCAATGTAGGGTTATTGTTAAGAATAACTTCTGAAAGTTCTTCACTTAAAACATATTTTTGCGTATGCTTGTATAGATTAAGTTTCTCTAGCTCATTAAAATATATTCTGTTATTAAATTATATTCTGTTGACACCTCGGAGAACGGGTTAGAAATCATTTTGATTGCGTCATCAAGAAAAGAAATGTTTGTATTCGCCTCACAGATTGTCGTTAATACTTTGTGAATGGGAGTTGTTATATACTCCCTTACTGCATTTTGAATTTCAGACACGTCTTTACGAGAAAAGTTTGTGTTGGAATGAAGTTGAAGCAGAAATTCCACTACCGATTCTTTGAGTAAACTGTTAAAATTTTGTGGGGAAAAGACTTCCGGTTCAGGCGAAGTAGTACTTTCAGGATATTGTCTATCATAAACAACTACATCATGGTTAAGCGATTTGTCTGAACTATTTTCTGTTTTAACATGCTTTCTTAGATGCGTTCGGAATTGGTGGATGTTATAAAAAAATGTTTGCATTCATTGCACTGAAACTTATAAATTGATGGAACTCCATGGTATGATTTCAAATAGGTAATTAATGTTGTGGGTGTTGTGTGAGTTTTTTTAAAAAGTAAGCAAGCAAATTTTGGCATTTTGAGCTTATTTTAATTAAGTCTGCTTAAAAGATTTGCAACGGAAAAAAATTCCCCAGACTTTAACTCGAAAAAATATTGTTCCAAAAATGCCCATACCTGCTTACTTCTTTGCAAATACTCAATTTTAAAAACATACGAAAGTTTAATAATGCAATCTATGCACTTCATAAAGGAAGCACATTTCCATTTAAGACCATCGATAAAGATAAAACTCGGAAATTGATGAAATATCTTGTCCTACCACTATAATTCTGGGCTGTAACTTTTCCTTCCTAAGAGCAAACAAATCAGTGATCTCGATTATTGTGGGTTGAATATTGTTGCATGTCGCTACAAGGGTAACGAAATCACGTTGAGCGTCAGCAATTGAAGGTTTATGATCTTTACTAAGGCGCAGAGGCTGCATCAGAGCATGAAGGAGAAGTGTACATATACAATATTTTGCGTCTGTAAAGGGCACTGTATAAATTAACTGTAAATTTAGTCTTATAAAGGATTTACCTTTCTTAATACTGCTGCAATATGACAGTTTAAAGAAAAGTTCCCTTGAGTAGCGATTTTTTATATCGGTGTCGAAAATTCCGTAAAGCTGTTCATAGAAAGTTTCCAATTTCAGAAATAGCATATTTGTTCTACCTGGGTATAGCGTCTGAAAATCAATTTCAACCTAAGTATGAGAAATTACATCAAAATGTAAGAAATAAAATTTGAGCAAAAACTAGTTAAAATGTCTCAACCGTCACTTTGAAACAAAATCAAACTTACTTTAGCCACGGTTTCCGCATTGAACAATTTATTAGTACCAAACTTTTACCAAAACAGTACCATTTTCGATTAAAAAGCACCATCAAACAATCTACTTGAATAGATTTAGGTTCTTTAATTTAGTTAAAGTTGCATTTTTTATGAAATAAAAACTAAACTTTATTAATTGCATTAAAAAACCATTTTATGGAAAACGGTACCAAAGTAACCTCGATGCAAAATGCACCACTTTTGGTACCAAAGTACGAAGTGCGGCAACAGTGACTACAGCCGACAAACAGGGTGACATTGATATACAAAATAAACTTTGAAATAAATAGGAGCTAAAATAGTACCTACTACCAAAGAGTTGAGCATAAAAATCGTATGAAATATTGAGGGAAAATTATTTCAAAAGTATAATAAAATGCGAATATTATATTTTATTATATTGGAAATAATATATTTTTTTTTACTTTACCTTAACGTATCTCAGCGTTTACTACATTAAACTGTAAATAATAATGACCCGTGAACGTTGTTACTACTTGATCAAATGTACTTAAAGATACTTTTTAAGTGGTCGGTAACACTGGTTTCTATTTTTCTTGGGAATTGGCAAAAGAAAAGCAAACAGGTAAACAATGATTTCTTTCCTATATATTTTCAATAAATAAACTATTAATTTCGCAATATATTTTCTGTGAATAGTAATATTTTTAACGCTTCTAATCCTTTAGGTGATATACATATGTATATATTCAGCCCTATTCTGCATTTCGATTACGTTCCCGCATTCCGCTCCGCTATAATCGTAATTTGGTATTCTGAGGTACGCTCGAATCGAAAGAAGAAGAGGAAGAGCGAAAACATCTTTGAAATCAGCTGGTTGCCTAGGAATGTGTGAAATCGAAACAAAACAAGCAGCTTATGAAGTTAAACTTTGTAAATATTTAAAATAACTAAATATATCTAACTCATTTTAATTTCAAAATAAAATTTCGTTTGTTCTTAATTAAAGTGGAAACATAATTATATTGCTTGAAGAGCAAAATGAGTCCCAGCTTGCTGATGCTAAAGTTGAAAGGCGGAGGTGTAAACTATGTTCCCATTGGCGTAATTTAGAGGTCAATCTTAATTTACGCATAAATTAAGTACAAACTAAGTACTTTCGCCTTGTAAAGCCTCTCAGTAAATTAAGTTGAAAGTACGTAGTTTATCTTAAACCAAAAACCAAAAACCAAATCACGAACAAATCAGTGTCGGCTCTAATTTAATCGATAATAATCGAAAAAAGTATTGTCCCATAACTGATATGTCATTGTGTTTGGACGTTTTTGTTTTTAATAATCGGGCGTGGTAGTTTGTAAAATATTTCCAGAAGCTTTCTCTTTTGATCACTCATCTAAAATCTAAAAAATTACCACAAACAACTCAGAATATAAAAATATACGCAATTACTCACATTCGCGATCTCTTTTGGTTAAATAAACAATAACACAGGGTTGCTACAAAGCTGTCAAGACAAATATAGAATCGCGTGTATGAACGCACTTAATTTAGTGAGGTATTTTAAACGAAACTAAGTATTTTGTGTTGGTACTGTGAACATAGTTTTAGAGACATGTTTGATCCTTTTCAGATGAGTGAAGAATTATAAGAAATTCATCTTGAACTGCATTCTCACCGCTCAAAGCCAGTGAAATTATAAACGTTGTTTGAGCACTCCACAATAGCGTGGGCCGAAAATCCGCTTTTTAGAATTTTGATTGGTAATGGCAAAAATATCGTTCATTATGCTCTAAAAAATATCTGTGTGCAATGTGAAAATTTTTGGTCAATATCCTAGGCTCGCCCAAGTCCATCAAAGTTCAAGTACTAAAAAAAAATTTTCTTAGCTAACTTCGATTCTCTACAAGAAATGTCCATATACCAAATTATGTAGGACTAATACTTTAGAAGATTATTGCAATTTTAGTAAAAAAATTTATTACTTAATTTATTTATTAATTTTTATTTTTTGGCCATATTAAACTTTGATGCACTTGGGCGAGCCTAAGATATTGACCAAAAATTGTCATATTTCACACAGACTGCTTTTAGAGAATAGTGAACAAGATTTTTGCTATTACCAATCAAAATTCTAAAAAAGCGGATTTTCGGCCCACGCTACTCCACAACATTTGCATTTAGTACAGAGTGGAAAACTTTAACGCAAATGAACTCGATTTTGAAAGCCGTCAGGAGGAGAGGAAGAACAAAGCTTATCCTTCCATAGCAAATCGTATTCGAGACAACATACACACCTCTTTTTAAAAAGTTTGTAAAAACGAGTACAATAGTAAAAACATCTTTTTTATGTAACTCCACATTTTATGTACATATGTATGTTATATAAAAAGAATATATTGTATTCAGTGCATTTCACAGTCTTATTTATAGATAATGAAAACAAAAACGCCTGAATTTCCTCTTTGAAAACTCTGCGCAATATCCCTCTTGGTTGCCATTATTTGAGCCAAATTTTTTGTATTGCCCGTATTGCTGCTCGCGAAAACACAGAAATCGAGAAAATTCATTTAGGATGACTTTTACAATCATGCACAGTATATTTCACTTAATTTTTTTATAAAATTTTAATATTTAAACCCACGAAAATAACAATCGAAACGTTCTCCGTCAACAAATTTGCAACTTAGAAAAACGTTACTACGATCGAAATGTAGAATAGGTACAATCGTAAATTTCGAAGATTGATCGAAACGAAACAGAACGCAGAATACCAAAGTTGCCAAACGGAGAAAATTTCGATTCGAGTCGAATTGCAGAATAGGGCTGATTAATGCAACAAGCAGATCGAATAGGAATACAAAGTCAGTCTACTATAATGATCGCTACAACAGCCACCGACCTTATAAAGCGGGGAGCGATGAAAAATGAAATTGTTGATAAGCACATGAAATTTAAATGATACAATGCCTGTTCATGTAGCAAATAATTACATAAATTACTGGAAATATTTTAACTTGCAACATATTGCCAGTAAGAAAAACAGCTGATCGCTTGTTGATGGGTGCAATTAAAACTAATAAAGCAATTGTTCATGGGGTTTTTACATGATAAAAATATCATCATGGGGTTCTTATAGTAGTGTTTATTAGGAAGTTGCTTCTTTTTGATATCTTTCTCTTTGGTAGCGAATGTTGGCAAATTCTCGGAAAAATTCGAAATAATTGTTACAATAAGTTGTCTTCTTAAATTAAGAAGATGCTCTTCCATACAAATAATAAGAATCTCTAAATAAAATCAATAAGAAATTGTCGATGAAGATCTCTTTGCTTTTTTCCCTGCACACACTCCGTCGTCTAGAAACAAATCACCGCTTAATCGATTTCTCTTTTCATTCTGATCATTTATGTATACATTTGTCTATATCTATCTCGATTCGTTTTGCCTGTTACAAACAACCGTTATGTGAACAAAGTTATAATACCCTTGAGCACAAGTGTGGTCGGGTATAAAAAGGACCCATTCCGTATACGACTCGCAGACGTAGATTATACTTTTAGGGTTAACTCTCTCAGTACAAAAATTCAACCACTGGTTCTAAAAAATTTTAAGTATGTATACCAGCTAATCTTGGATCGTTCATTTTAAAAATCACATACAAAATTGTGTTATGCTTTGAGGTTTGCGGTCATTCAAGGTCCCTTTAATGATCAGTGATATCCTAGGTGTTTAAAAAAGAAAGGGATCTCAGCTATTTTTATTTTTTGCTTTCGTGAAATATATTTCAAAACTACGAATAATATAAAGTGATATATGAAGACATTGCCGAATAAATTCAAATCAAATCATGCGACATAAGTTGCGTTCGCGTACATAGCTGTTAATTGTTCATGTTTAACCAAAACTTTCAGTTTTTTGCGTTCGCGTACGCAAAAAACTTGCAAAGGAGGGGAAGTTGAGAGAGCAAAGTGACATTTCATTTTGAGGGGAAGCTGCTGGTTTCTGCTGGAAAAATTTTTGCCAACAGCAATTTTCCAACAGGAAAACAGCTGATCAAAAACAGCTGGTTTGAATTTACGCAAATCACAAAATTGAATTTGATGGTTTGGAAGTTAAAAATGACAAAATGCGACTAATTAAACTTGTAAGAAATAAGTAGTTATTTGTTTAATCAATAAAATGTGTCAGGATACGACTTTGTAATGAGTTTTCGTACATTTTAAATTTTACGCTTTTGAATGTAAACAAAAATTATATCAGCAGTTCGTCTAACTTGCAAGTTTCTGCAAATTTTCTGTTCGCGTACTGTTTTGGATATTTTTCTCTTGTGAGAGAACTGGTGACATTTCGCCGGAATTTTGCTGTTGGTTGGTTTTTGCTGGAGATTTTAAACGAACGCACCTATATTCAGCATTATTATTCACATTGTATATACGGGAAGAGATTTTCCGAATTTCGCAAGCTCCTACTATAGTAAAATTTATTAAACAATTATCTAATTAAAAATCTATATACCAACGGTGGCTCTTTGGGCCAAATGCGGAGCTTTGCTTAGCAAAGTGCGGCTCTTTTTACTTTCTCCTTGCTTAGAACATTTTTGCCCTTTTTACTTTTTAAAATACATATTTCATACATATTACACATATACATACATATTATACATATAAGTTAGGGCTGTGCGATTATTCCATTACTCGAGCAAGTTGGTTAATCAATTATTCGGTTAATCAATTACTCGAGTAATCAAGATTTTGATTACTCAAAACGATGATTAATCGAGTTACTTGAAATATGATTACTCAAAAAAAATAATTTTGCTCGTTAAAAGAGTTTGCTTTGGAAAATGCTTATTTTCTTTTTCACATTCTGTATATGAAAAAAAATTTTTGTTTTAATTTTTGAAAACAGAAACGTTGTTTTCAAAGTATCAAGGAACTTTAACTACTTTATACATATGTAAAGAGTTGAAATGTTGATTACTCATTTTACTCGAAATGTTGATTAATCATAAAGCAAATTACTCAAATATTTTTGTTTTTGGTTAATCAAAAATCTTGATTACTCGAGTAACTGAACTTTTGAGTAATCATAATTTCCAAATAATCGAATAATTGAGTTATTTACTTTATGATTAACTAGCAGACCCGGCGAACTTCGTCCCGCCCAAAATTTTTATATATTTTATTGAAACTTTTTGGTCCAACATTTTCACCAATTCACGTTTACGAATTTCATTGGCACATTTGTTTGCTAAGATTAAGGTTTGGTGGTCATTTGCCGCTTTAAATAACCTAAGGAAAGTGTTATATCCGTTCTTGAAATTCTCCAGTTGTGCGGCATTTCATAGCACGGTTATTCGCAAAGCGAAATAAATTTTTTCCTCTTCACTCCCTGGCGGCAATAATGACCCGGTTCTATAGTGAATGTCCTAGAAGCTTTACAGTATAGTAGGTGGCAATTTCAAAATGGGTGTGAATCATTGTTCTACAGAAATGCAATATAAATATACTTATTTCAGACGAAATACCTTAAAAGTTTGAACGCATAATAATATTGGAAAATCACATCCATTGGGCCAATTGCAACGCAGGAGCGTTCGATATACTCAACCGTGCAACAGGTCGATTTAATCTGACCTTCACGGCCCCTTTTCTCACTTGGCTATTTTTAGTAATAGCTCGACTTCAGCACCACTTGGCAGCACGTTTTTGCAATAGTATTGCATACATATTTAAAAAATTAGCCAAATCGGATCATATATAAGATTTTTAGTAATAACTCAACTACAGCGCCAACTGTCGGATTAAATTGTGAAACTAAACCATCCAGAGACCCACTCAAATACACAAAAAGTTTCGTTAAGATCCGTACAACCATTCGGGAGGATTTTACTCACAAACACACCACAGAAGAATAAAAAAATTCATTCAAAGATAGCTAAAGGTCGGTAGGTTTGTAGGCCTCAAACCCCTTTTCAACTAGCCCAAATTTTCTCCATGAGTATGGGCTTGATTTCAACTATATACATATCTCCATACGAAGTTCCAGTACTGTACCATGAATACTTTCAGAGTTATGCAGTATAAAAACTCGATTTATATGGGAGGTGCCACGCCCCCTTTCCAACAGCTGCCCTCTTTCTTCATGAGTATGCGATTGATTTCGTATATCTCCATACCAAGTTCCAGAACTCTACCATAAACACTTCCAAAGGTAGGCAGTATGAAAAATTCGGTTTGTATGGAAGATGCCACGCCCCCTTTTCCAATAGTTCCAATTTTTCTCCAAGAGTATGCGATTTATTTCGTACATCTCCATACAAAACTCTAGAACTCTACCAAAAAATTTCCAGAGATAAGCAGTATGAAAAATTCGGTTTGTATGGGTATGCGATTGATTTCGTATATCTCCATACCAATTTCCAAAACTCTACCATGCACACTTTCAGAGATATGTAGCATGAGAAATTCGGTTTGTATGGGAAGTGCCACGCCCCCTTACATATATATTTTTTTCAACCTAAAACCATCCTTGGGACACGTGCGGCAGGTGGCAGTTTCAAAAAAATCGGTTCAGCCGCTCTCGAGCCTTGCGAAAACTAACAAACGGCTTTCTAAATATATATTAGTTGAGATATATTATATATTATAATAATATTTTGACAGTATACGTTGTTTCTGATTGGCGCAAAAAAATCTTGCCTAGTGATGAATTCGCCCCTTGATATGGTCGTTACTTAAAGCTATTAATAATCGAAATTGCATGAAAATTGGAAAACAGGAATCTATAATATATATCCAGGCAAAAAGCTACCTACGTACCGAATTTTAAGCAAATCGGACCATAAATACGATTTCTTCGAACAGATCGGTCCCTGGTCCACTTCTCGGACAAAATGGATCATATATGCTAATATATTCTAAAAAGCTACCTACGTACCGTATTTTAAGCAAATCGGACCGTAAATACGATTTTTTCGAATAGATCAGTCCCTGGCCCACTTCTCGGAAAAAAATGGACCATATATCCTAATATATGCTAAAAAACTACTTACGTACCGAATTTTAAGCAAATCGAACCATAAATGCGATTTTTTGGAATAGATCGGTCCCTGGTCCACTTCTCGGAAAAAATTGATCACATATGCTAATACATGCTAAAAAGCTACTTACGTACTAAATTTTAAGCAAATCGGACTATAATAAGATTTTTTCGAATAGACCGGTCCCTGGTCCACCTACCCGAAAAAAAGTAAAATTTGTTTAGCCTAAAACATGGTGGTTACCGAAAGCTATTTGTATAAAAAATTTCATGAAAATCGGAGCAGGCGTTCGCGAGATTACCTGTTACAAAAAAAAGGGACTTCTCTTTATATAATTAGTATAGAAGTATAGATATAGATTAAAATTTTGAGTAATCAATTAATCGCACAGCCCTAATATAAATACATATTTTAGCCCACAGCAATTTTCCAACAAGAAAACAGCTGATCAAGAAGAGCAGGTTGGAATTTACGCAAATCCCTAAATTAAATTTGATGGTTTGGAAGATGAAAGAGTAAAATGCGACTAATTAAACTTGTAAGAAATAAGTAATTATTCGTTTAGTCAGTGAACTGTGTCAGGATAAGAATTCAGGATTTGTTTTTTTACGTTTTCAATTTTATACTTTTTACAGGTCTATTCTGCGCTGGTAACATAAATTTTATAACCGGTAATTAAAGTATCTGTCAATTTTTAAACCTTTTTCGCATTCTGTGCTCTCTTGTAACCGGTAAATTTGGTTACCATCTCATAAGCTGGTAACAAAATATTGCCCCGTGAAATATGCAATACAGGAATTTCCACAAATCTTCATCTTTTCCGGTCACAAAATCTTCGGTAACGTGCAGAATAGACCTGTTAATGTAAACAAAAAATCTATCAGCTGTTCGTCTAACTTGCAAGTTTCTGCAAATTTTCTGTTCGCGTACTATTTTGGATATTTTTCTTTTGTGAGAGAACAGATGATATTTCGCCGGAATTTCCCTGTTGGACATTTTTTACTGGAGATTTTAAACGAACGTACCTATTGACTATCCAACATTTAACAGAATTGTTACGAACGGCTTTAACTGACCTAAAACCAGATTTTAAAAATCTCGCCAAAGGGATCTTTTGAACTTTCTATTATATCTATCTTACGTACAATAGAATGATAATAAAATTAATGTTTTTCTTGTTCTTTTTTTGTGGCTCTTGTAGCATTTAGAACTTAGATGTGGCTCTTTTCGGCCTCGGCCTTGCCCACCCCTGCTATATACATTTTCATAGAAGGCAGGATTAAACAGTATTAAAAATACGCTGCAGAAACACAACAGCAAACAACAGCTGAGCTAAGAAGCAATGACATGCTATAACAGTATGTTTGAGATGGAATGACATGGCATTGCAATGCATGAAATTTTTGAAAATGACATTTTAATAGATACGCTGGGAAGAAGTTAAGAAAATGTTTAAATTTATATTTACCTACTTCACCGATTTGAAATCTGAAAACTATACCTTTCATAAGCATGAAATGGTATTATAACTTTGGCCCGATATTTGTAAGTACCAGAATATGAAGAGATAGACTCATGAAAATGTGTACTTATGTATGTGACCAGTCGAGCTGAGCCGACTTAGGCTTATGGCAACCGAACTTCAGTTGGGTGGCTACTGGCTGAAATGGTTTTACAGATGGCAACTGCAAACTGGCAACTGAGTTGCTATATTGGCAACTGCATTTTTGTGGTCGGGTTCGAGGGGCAGGAGTCCCCTACGTAGCGACGCCCATGTATCTGGCAATACAATGCGCCGATTAGTATAACACTTTAATATATGAAAGACGAAATATGTTGCTATCAATTGGCTTCATCAAATTCGGTTTAAGTGGATTTTTACTTTTTTGCTTTTGATTGAATCTTTTCGTAAATGCCCATATGTATGTATATGTATATAAGCAGACCGTCGTCATCACTACAAAAGGTCCAAACGGGCATTTTTCGAAAAAAAAAATACGTTACTAATGGAGTTTTCTTTTCTCGAAAAAAATGTCACCTCTTATATGGCAACATTATCAGCGTGCAGCAGTTTGAAGAAAGAGCACGCAATATGCCTGTGAAGCAAGAATGATAGAATACAAGATTGCGCCGATTGCAGCAGAATTCGTGAGAGTAATTTTAGCGTGACGNCTGGAACCGACATATATACATCTTTCATTTGAATCAGTATTAAAAGCTCTATTGGCGAGTCTCCCCTGAGCCGTTTTTTTCCATATCTTTGGCCTGTGTGCGCTTTTATTTGAAATCTAAATGTTTTGGTACCGAGTATCGAGAGTATTGGATACATTTTAAATCGTTACCGAATATCGATCAATACTTGAAAGTATTGACTGAGCACATCACTACTGCTGTCTTCTCTACTATGACGTCACCAAAACAGCTGATTCTGTCAAAATCACTGAGAGCCGAGTAGCGGTATCGTCATCGGCGCCACCTCTGTATTCTCTCCACCGTGCCTGTGAAGATGGTGAGAAAAGAGCACGAAAACTTGGCAGCCTTGGCGCAGAGCAGAAAAAATGCAACATTATTTCGAGAAAAGAAAACGCTATAAAATTAAAAATCAAATAAACGTCACTTGGAATCTTTTGTTATGATTATATGTATATGTTATGATATGATGTAATTTCGACATCCATTATAAAATTTATTACTAAAAATAAACATAAATATATATTCAAGAATTTCAGCTTTAGATCCAGCCTTTCCGTTGTTCTACGGATCTTTTTCGAGTCATTTAAGTAAACATGATGCCGATTTCGTTGATGTCATTCATACAGATGCTTGGATTTATGGTGCACCAGTAAGTACCGGCACTGCAGATTTTTGGCCTAATGGTGGTACCACACTACAACCGGGTTGTCCTAGACGAAATTATAAAGCCCTTACAGACATTGGTAAGTTATGTTAGGGTGTTCAGAAGAATCAAATGAAACATAGTTAATTTTTTATCACGATTAGATAAAAACGTTTTAAATGTTTATAATACAGTGAACTCGCGATAATATTAACATCCTAACATATGAACATCCCAAAATATGAACACTTTTTCGCTACCATTCACTACTCTAAAATATGAACTTTAGGCAAAAGCTCCAAAATATGAACATTATTGTTTTGAAAAATTTCTAACGAATTTCAAGCGCTTGGTAATTTGGGGAACCCCTAGTTATTTGCATTGAAAATGTCCATAAGTGTCGCTCGGAAATGCTTACAGTGATTAACTTCATTGTTCGATTTTCTTATTGTTAAATACGCGTGAAACATGTGATCCAAAATTTTAAAGTTTTTTTAACTGCAAGAAATCAACTTTATTTGTTAAAAAAAACTTGATTTAGAAAAAAATGCTGATATTGCAAAGTAAGTTTTGTATTTTGTTTATCAAGTCTCGGCTAATAGAAAGCTTATGTTTTGTATGAGTTTCTTTGGAAATTTTGAAAATCGGTTATTGTGGTAGACAAGAGGTCGGTTAAGGTATTACAATACCACATTACGTCAATCTTTAATTACTTGAACACCACGTTTATTCTAACAGCTGCGTTATCGTAATGTGGTACAGTATACATTATACATTATCCTAACCATATATACCATGTTTCCCTCCAATTTTTGAAGTATGTATTTTTTGGTGTCTTTTAACTTGTTTTCAATAACTTTGTTATTTTTGAATACATGTATTTCATTGAAAAATATTTTATAACTTAAGTTTCACTGTTCTCAAATAATAAATAATAGTTACAATAAAGCTCGTACATTTGCTACATATCTCAAAAAACAAATACCTATACCACAATAACCGAAGTTCCCCTGCATATGCGGTTTGTTTATTTGTGTAACAAACAAAACGAATACAAGTTTCTTTTAAAGTTTTAAATAAAACACATTTTTTCTTAATTGATGAAACTTGTTTTTTTAATTCTTGAGCCTTTCGTAAATATGAACAATCTCCAAACCAGGATTTTGTGAAACAGTTTTTGTTTCGTAGTATTTTCCCCCTCTATCACTATTGGCTAAAAAAAGTTAAAAATACCGAAAATCAGCAGAAACCCCATGTTAGTACACTTAGTGGATGAAATTCATTATTTTTATTCACATATTATTATTTTTCATTTGTTTTCAATATTATATATTACATTTTAGTATAAAATTTTCAGCTCCTCGGCAACACTGAAGTTTACGAATTCATTTGCGCATCAAATTTGCCTCATAATTTTACGAGGGGCTCCATACAAGTTTTGACAGTTTTTTTACGAGGCTCGTAAGTTTACGAGCTTTACGAGGTTTACGAGGCTTTTACAAGTTTAAGGGAAGACTCCTATTGTTAATACATATGTACATACAAGAAAATATGTACATTTCATCAGTTTCTCAAATAACAAACTTCTTAGACGGGGTTTGCTATTGAGAGAATGTACTCTATATCTCTATATGCATTAAGGTCTTAGACGGGGTTTGCTATTGAGAGAATGTACTCTACATGCATTAAGGTGCTCGTAAACGATGAGAGTAAATACCTTGAGAATAGGTCACCGTCTAACAAGTAATGAGAGTGGGTATTCGTTCTTATCGTGGATTTCTCATAAGTTCTTAACACTGGAATATTCTTACCCGTGTAACAAGTGTGTTTGAAAGTTTTCTTTCTCTCACACGCATATTCTCAGCTCTCATATGCTACGCGTCGAGAATTTTTATTCTGAGCCGTACACAGTGTAAAAGCATAGACAGACGGCAACGTTGATCCGGATTAACGCCGCAATCGATCTGATCAAAATTGTGCCTTGACAGACGGCAGTAATGCGGATTAACGAGCCGCGAATATTCATTTAATATTTTTTATTGATTCAATTATAAGTTCTATATTTTTTAACTTGTTTTTAGTTAGTTCTTGTTGACTTTTTTTAGCAAAACTAAACTCTAAAAATTTAAATTAACTAATAATAAAATAAAACATGTGAAATAAAATAAAACAAACGAAAATAAATTAAAAAACTATTAAATATACTAATCAAATAAAACTTAGAGAAATAAAAGAAATAATAAACACAATTTTTTTTGGCAATCGCTCCAACCGAGGATCGAACCTGGGACCTACAGGCTTGTAGTACGCAGCTCTCACCACTCGGCTACCGCGGATGAAGGAATCGGCTGCTTTATTTGCTCAGTTAGCGTAGAACACAAAGAAACTGCAAAACTAGCATAGACATCCACCCTGTCGTCGGTAATGCAGTCACCGAAATAAGTTCTTATTCATTTTAAATTGGATTCCTATTTGAATTATTATGGTGACTGCATTACCGATGAGAAGGTACATGTCCATGCTAATTTTGCATTTTCCCTGTATTCTACGCTCTCTGAGTTTTGGTCAGTGTTGTCATCGAAAATTCCTTTGATCAGAGTTAAGTTTGGGAATTAACTCTAGGATTTAATCCGGGTCAACTGCAGCTAATTCCCGAGATAATTCCGAATTAACGAATGGATCCGGATCAACGCCGCCGTCTGTTTATGCTTTAAGATGTCTAATAACGCAAGAGGGATAGAATACAAGATTGCGCAGATCAAGCTGTGAGCAACCGGTTGTGACGTCATAAAAGTGAGGGAATTAATAAAAGTGAGGGAAGCAAAGAATAAATTCTAAAGAAAAAAAGATAACCCGAACATGTGATGCGAAATAATGATTTAAATGCAAATAGAATTGTACCCATTAATTAGCCTTTTAAATTTGAACGCATATTCGGTACAAGCACACAATTTTAGGTACATCTGGAAGGTAGCAAAATAACTTGTCGGGACATTTTGTCTCATTTTTATAGGCATTTTTTTTTTTTTTTTTTTTTAATTTTTTTTTTTTTGAATCTGCCCTGCCTAAGAGCCTAACAATAAGTTTTCGAATATTAATCTATTCAATTAATTTACATCCCCTAGTTGGGATGAATATTTTCTTAACTGGCCCTAAGAAAAGATTACGACTGGGCTGGTAAGTCATTCCTACGTAGTCTTGAGGTCCTGTTGACACGCATTAAAGATCTTGCTAAATGATTTGGGTGCGCTAAAAGCTTCGATACATATTTCGTCTTCCGTTGTTCTATTTCGTTTCGTACTTCTGGTATTCTCAAGTCGCGGTGAATGTTCTCATTTCGCATATACCAAGGTGCTCCGGTGATTGTTCGAAGGATTTTAGATTGCGCACGACGAAGGATTTCGATGTTGCTGCTGCTCGCGTTTCCCCATAACTCACATCCATAGGTCCATATCGGTTTTAAAACTGTATTGTAAATAAGCACTTTATACTCCAGACTCAGGGGTGAGCGAGAGTTAATAAGCCAGTGGAGAGAATTAGCCTTCAGCTTGAGATGAGTCCTTTTAGCCACTATGTGGTTTCGCCAAGTAAGTCGCCTGTCCAGGTGGACCCCTAGGTAAGTGACATGATTGCTTTGTGGTATTTGTACGTTGTTTAAAGTCAAGGGCGGACAGTTACTCTTATTCAGTGTAAATGTAACTTGCTTACATTTTTGCTCGTTAACCTTTATTCGCCAGTTTGCGAGCCAATTGGCAACAGCTTCCATATGATTGCCTAGGAGCACAGTTGCTTGTAGAGGACACTTGGAGCGACTGATTATGGCAGTGTCATCGGCAAAAGTGGACATTATCAGGCGGTCGTTTGTAGGAATATCCGCGGTGTATAAGACATACAACATCGGGCCAAGGACACTGCCTTGTGGCACTCCAGCTTCGATTGCATGGGCTTCAGAAATGGTGGTGTTACATCGAACTGCAAACTTTCGATTATAAAGGTATGACTTAAGCAGTTTGTGTGTGCTTTGTGGGAGTAGCATTTGTATTTTATACATAAGACCATCTAGCCAGACGCGGTCAAATGCCTGGGCGACGTCAAGAAATATTGCAGCGCAATATTCCCTCTTTTCAAACGCTGTTCGGATTTCGGTTGTTATGCGATTTACCTGCTCGATTGTTCCATGTTTTTCCCTGAAGCCAAATTGGTGAAGTGGTATTATATTGCGGGCTTGCAGATGTGGGGAGATGCGCAGCATAAGAAGTTTTTCGAATAATTTCGACATACACGGTAGCAGGCTGATGGGCCTATATGAAGATGGCTGCGTTTTGTCCTTTCCGGGCTTTGGTATCATCACAATAGTCGACTTTTTCCATTGGTGAGGGAAATGACAATGTTTAGTGATTGCGTTAAATAGCATACAGATGCAAAGTACAGCACAATTTGGTAGCTCAATAATCATTTTTGGGGTTATTAAGTCGTGCCCTGGGGCCTTATTTGGTTGCAGTTGATCCTTAATTACTTTTGAAATTTCTTCAGGTACAAATTTCAGCGGCTCAAATTTTGACACATTGGGTACGGGTGGAAGTTGAAAATTATTAGTTGCGGGGTTTGGCCTAAAAACATTTTTTAGATGAGAAGCAAAGGTGTTTGCTTTTTCTGCGTCACTCCGAGCCCATTTGCCATTGTGGTCCCGTACTGGCATTTCAGTCTCTATTGGCGCATTTAGCTTGTGGTGTGCTTTCCATAACGAGTGCTTTGTGCTAGTCGGTGAGAGCTTTTGGATGTACCGGTACTGTGCGTACTGTTCCTCGTTCTTGAGGGCTCTCGTCAGTGCATGTGTGGCCGCCTTGAGCAGTTGTTTTGATGCTGGTGATCTATGAGTCTGCCATATCCGTCGTAGGCGTCGTTTTTCCAAGACAAGCATTTCAATTTTCCTATTGGTTAAATTATATTTTTTATTTTGCACATAACCTTTCTGGGGTGTGGAAATGCTAGCGGCTGCTCTAAGTGTAGATTCAAGAGCGGCTATGGAGTTTTCAATATCGGTCGGCGTATCTAAATTTGGATCGAGGTCTATATGCGCACTGATATATTTTTTATACTTTAACCAATTTGTAGCCCTTGTCGTGAGCATATAGGGTGACTCTTTTTCTTGCGGCTGATGCCACAAGGTGAAAAGTACAGGTGAGTGGTCTGATGAGAGATCTGCAACTGATTCTGTACTAATAAGGCCGCGAGGAATTTTCCTTGTCACCGCAAAGTCAATCAAATCTGGCAACTTTTGCGGGTCTGCCGGCCAATATGTAGGCTTTCCAGGAGAAGCGTAATCGAGTTTGTTTCTTCTACATATAAGCGCGTTATATAATTGCTTGCCTTTAGGGTTGGACAAGCGTGAGCCCCAGTGAGGGTGCTTCGCATTATAATCACCTGCAGCAAGGAAGCGCTCTCCCAGCGAACTGAAGAAATCCATAAACTGTTTTTCTGTTATCGTGAAACGTGGGGGACAATAAACCGCGGACAGCGTAATATCACCTTGCTTTGTTTGTACGCATATTGATGTTGCTTGCAGATAATTCTCGGCAATTCCATCTGGATGATTCGTGCAATAAAAGGTATATCCCGAAATGTCAAAATTATATCTATTAGTTAGGTGTGTTTCAGCAAGGAGCATTATGTCAATTTCCTTGTCCTTAAGAAATTTTGACAGCTCTAGTTTGTGGCGAGGAATGCCATTTGCATTCCAGAGGGCTATTTTAAGTAAGGTCATTATCTTGTTTGCTGAGTAGCAAGCAGGTTGAGCAGCGTATTTTGATTTCGCATGAGTTCTTGCATTGTGTTTTGCATGAAAGTCATGAAATTCATCATGCTTTGTTGCATCGACGCTATCATAGCTTCGATATTGGATTGTTTACCATATTGTGCATGGGGATGCTGTTCTTGCGGCGCAACTTGAGGTGCAGTTTTTGTAGGGGCACGGTTTTCTAAGCCTGATTTTAAGGCACTTGCAAACAAGACGCCATTGGCGGTGTTTGATAGAACTGTTGGCGACGTGGCTCTTTTGGCGAAGAAGACGTCAGGATTCGTTTGGGAGGGTACAAAGGCATTCGGTACATTATGAGTACGTATGGAAGCCACGCGTTGGTTGATCCGGTTTTTTAACTCCTTATAGACTGGACAGCCTCTGTAGTTTGCTGTGTGATTTCCACCGCAGTTACCACATTTTTTTGCACGCGGGTCTTCTTTGTTTGATGTGCAAGTGGCAGAGACATGTAGCTCTCCACAAGCTACGCACACTGAGCGAAGCGTGCAGTAAGACCTAGTATGACCATACTCCTGGCAGTTGGTGCATTGTACAGGGCCATTTCTCTTATGCGGTTCTTCCACAGTTATCCTACGATGCAGCAGATATTGTAATTTATAAATTGGATGCACATCGTTTTTGCCCAGAGGTTTGTTTTCAGGCTCGAGCTCAACTTTAAACATAGGTTGAGGGATTTTGTTCCTATTAAAAATATTCACAGCAGCTTTTGGATTGAAACCTTGTTCTTTAAGTGCTTCCAAAACTTCCACAGCTTCAACGCTTGGTTCGATACCTTTAATTACAATTTGTAGACCTTTTGCACTTTTAAGTTGGTATGTATAAAATTTTGTGTTTGTGTCATTCAGGTATTTGGACACTGTTCGAAAATCCTGTTCGGAATAAATTTGTACTTTAGTTTCGCGAATATTTCCCTTAGATAGTGGGATAATATGAAACTTATTACTACCGATTAGCTGTGTGAATTTTTTTTTACAAGAGCGCCTGGATTCTCTTCTCTTATAAAAATGGGCGGAGGTTTGGCATTAGTAGCTTTTGCAGCACCTTCAGAAATTTGGCTATTCACATCATCGGCATTGTCACTTAGCAGTGCAAATCTATTCGTACTGACTTGCTGAGTTGAGGTAAGGCGGTTTATTTTTGTCTTACTGCCCGTTGAATTTTGCGGACTAAGTTTTCTTTTTATTGTAACATAGCGGTCCATTCCAGTCTGTATGGCCGCATTTTTAGTTGTTTCGTTTTTCAACTTTTCTTGCGCTTTACCTTTGTTGCCAGTGCTTGCACTCAAGTTAATTTGTGGTTGTGCAGCAAGAATAGGCCGGGCTGTTGACACCGCTGTGCAGTCGGCAGGTACCGGTGTGTTTGTTGTTGTTGTTGGCGCGATAGAGGTAGTAAAACATGTCACTGTACTAGTTGTTGTTGCCGCTATATTTGGGGATATGTTATCGCTTACCGAATTTGATGTAAGCGTTGGGTAAGCGTTTGATGTAAATATAGGCATTTAAACGCGTTTTCTAGTGTGGGACGCTTTTACAATAGCACCCTTTCTTTGCAAATAGGCATAAATATTGGTTAAAATCTAGTTTTGGCTTGAACTGCTCGGAGAAATTCCCTTTAAGGCTATTATTAATAGCAAAGAGTGTTTGATAAGAGTCGTCCACAAGTGTATATAGTACCGAAGGGAGACCCTGCAGGGAAAGCTACCAGTTGTGAAACAGAATGCTACCAGTCTGCGTTTCAGCCGAACTAGTTCACGTTGTATCCCTTTTCAGTGTTAGCGACTAGTATTTTTAACATGGCGGTGCCAATTGTCCGCCCCTGGATCAGCACGCTACTAGTAGAAATACTAGTAGCATCATACCAGTTGACGGGATCGACTGAATATTCATCCCCCGTGAAAAGCATAAGTATGTAATTTTGCTCGCGGTGCTGGAACAGTGGCAATGATCGACAGAGTAAAGCTTTGGCAGGCCAAGTCAAGAGATCCGAGTTCGAATCTCAGTGAGCTAAGCTTTTTTTTATTTTTATTTATTTATTTTTGTATTTATATCTCTTGTGGTAATTTTTAAACTTATTGTTTTAAAAAGAACAAAAAATTATTTCTTTTAATTTTTAATGGTATTTGAGTATTTAGGTTTTTTCCAAATGAAATTAAATTTATATACAATTCTTATTTTATATTTAAATTGAAATAATTATTTTATTTATATTAATTTACTTACTTTACTTTAACAACCTCCACGCGCACTCGAACCTGAGATCTCAGAACCAGAATCGGTAGTCTGCACTCGACGCCACAGCCGACATTTGTGATGAAAGCAATTTACCGCATTTTAGTTTTGGTTGAGGCTATTCAAAGACAGATGTCGCTGATTGCATAAGTTGTTCGAAATCGCCGAAATGGTAGGCCGTCGCTTTAGCACATACTAGTTAATGAACTAATATTTATACTGGCGGGTTTGGCATTTCACTGCGGAGAACTGGTATAATTATAGTCCATGACGAACTGGTATGACTTCCCCATTTAATACCGGTTTTCGAACTAGAATTTCTACAGATATCCCATTGAAAATTATGTCAAAAAGCTGCAACCAACTTTACAGTGGAATGTATTTGGACTATGACTACGGGCCAGTCACTTTAATCCTATTTTTAGCTAATTTAAAAAAGTTAAATTAAATCAAGTTAGGGAACTTCCTATTCTTCTTAAACGGAATCGCTTTATCTATAAATTATTTTATACTCTTTTGCTCTTGTTGTAATAAAAGCGTATTTTTAGCTTTTTAACTATAATTTTATTTTGCGTCTATTCAACATTCTTCACGACACCTGAATGACAAAATTTTACATAATTATCGCAATGTAGAGAAAACAACAGTACCGTGATTTTATTCTTGGCAAATGTGACAGAATCAGCTATTCTATTTCCACTTATTCTCGCCTTTTTCTTCTTTTGTTATGTTTTGTTTCTGCGACCCAATACTGCCACTTTACCACAATTAGATACCACATTTTCGGTAATTTTTCACTTTTACCACAACTACCACATATTTAAACAATCTACCACAATTTTACTAAAATAAAATTATTAACCTAATTCACCGAAATGTTGCTTTCATAAAAGTTTAACAGCAAATTTTCTCCTGAATATGAATTTAAAAGTCAGAATATTGTGTTAGTTGAAGGATATGTATTTGCTTCTGCTCCTTGTCTAGCTCACGCATTTCATAATATTATCGTTTTAAGCAACCACCTCCCATGACAAAGCTTCAAAGAGCAGATAATTTCGTTTTCTGCTTTACAAAAGTGTGACATTTTAAAAAACGGACACAAAATTTTCTCACCGTTTGCCTTTATTTTAGAATCGAACGCGAAAAGACAAATGGGCAATGAAAAGGCGAAGATGTTCTAAGAGCATTTGTGCATTAAATTAAAAAAAAAAATCGCTTAAGTTATTTTCGCGGTTGAGGCTCGATATGTATGCGACTTAAAGGAAACATGAGACCGTAAAACGTTTGCTTGTTCGTTTAATTCCCTGAACCGTCCCTGTTTTGATATGGCGCTTCATTATTTTATTTCAAATTGAAAACACATTAGGGGTATTCTCCAAATCTTGCAAAGCCATTGCACGTAGCACGGATTGCATGGATTGCATAACTTGCAAACACACAACAACAAAATACATGAGAAACAACATTTCCTATCGCTGCAAAATATGCAACGTCGAAACCCATGTATATATTTTGCAAAATAGCATAGCAAAATAAATGCGACCCTGTGCTAGTTGTTTTGTTGTTGGAATTGCTGCATATTTCTCTCATTCCTCTCATCTCGCTCACTTCATTTTTTTTTTGCTGTTTCTTGTTATTGTAGTTGATACATAATTTCGCTCCTTGCTACCCATGCTTTGCAATAGGGTGCTCTCATACTCTTCGAAATTTGGAATAGTATTTTTGCATTTCGTGCAATCCGTGCATCGTGCAAGACTTCGAGAATACCCCTACTGTACCAGCAATATAGAAGTATTAAGTATATGGTTACTACAGTGTAATTCGGCGAATAAAAAGTTTACAAATATTTTACCACAGAGATCTACCACTGTTTTCATTAATAAGCTACCACTAAATTGGTTTCTGAAGTGACAACACTGCTGCGATCTTGTATTCTGTAGTTCTTGCATAAGTTCATATATTATTACATATTTTACTCTCAAACCACGTGAGTCCGGGGGCTATATCGGGATTTTTGGGGTTTTCGAGACTACCTCGAGATTTGGGGAATTCTCGGCACTTTATAGGGATCTTCGGGATTTCTAGACTATTTCCGTATTTTCGGGACTACTTCGAAGTTTTAGGGACTATTTGAAGGGTTCTGGGGGGCTATATCAGGATCTTCGGTACTACTTCGGAATTTCCAGGACTATTTCGGGATTTTCGAAACTACCTCGAAATTTTGGGCATCCAGGCCCCAGAATCCTAAAATGTTGAAGTAGTTTCGAAAAACCCGAATTATTCCCAAAAATCACAAAATAGTCCAAATATACCGAGGGAGTTCCGAAGATCCCGATATAGTGGCGAGAATCCCGAAAATTTCGAAGAAGTCTCGAAAGTCTCGAAATAGTTCCAAAAATTCCGATGTAGTCCCGGGAATCCCGCAAAATCTCGAAAAACCGAATTAGTCCCAAAAAGCTCGAATTAGACCCGAAAATCCTGAAGTAGTCACGAAAATCAGTATTGTGCCGTTAGTTCCCGAAATCTCGAGATAGTTTCGAGATAATAGTCCAAGAAATCCCGAATTAGTACCGAAAATCCTGAAAAATCTGCCGAAGTTTTTTATTAGCTGCATATTCGTACCCTGCGGGGGGTCAAGCAGGCACGCTTGCATCGTCGGTTGGGGGTGTCCTTTCCGCCTGCCATGGTGGTATGGAGAAACACTACCGTAGATCACCATTGAAGAACAAGGAAAAAAGGAAAAAAAGATGAGAAAGAGAAAGCACTACAGAGAAATGGTCCAATCCCGTCCTGTCAGGTGGAGTCATCCCGTCCTTCTTCAACGTGACCTCCACGCGAAGCCTTGGGCGTTGTCGTGACTCCTCACCTTCTTTACAACGCCCCCTAAGCCTGACACAAGTCCGTCTATCAATCAGTCAGTCATTTCACTTTAGTGGTCGTTGCGTCTTCACACTCCCTCTTTCCCTCTGTTGCACAAGTTCAACACTCACACCAAAAACTTGCGCTCAGCATTCCATTATTGCCCTCAATACCTACTTACAGGCTAACCTAATATTCGCGGCTTGCGTTTTGGTACGCACGCCGTCGAATTTGTTTTTTTGCGTCACCCGAAATTGGCTTGCGTGCGTTTGCATTTGATTTCATTGAGCGAAACGTCAAATAAAAGTGTCACGCAGAACAAAAATTGGAAATTGAGTTAGCTTCATACGCACGCCGTTCAATTTCGGTTGGTCCCATACAAGTTGTATGTGCATGAGAAATTTTTGACAGTAAATTGGCGGCGTGCGTGAATATTAGGTTAGCCTGTTAGAAGACACAAATAATTCAAAGCATGTTTTCTCTTTTCCCTCTTTACTCCACACTCAACAAATTTATTAATTCCTTGGTTTCTTCTTTTTGTTTAAATAATATTCATAGAAATATCCTACTACTAATAATCGTATTTGCGTTGCATAAAAAAAATATTATTTAGTGGGAAAATCACAAATGGATTCGCTCCACAAATCAAATCACAACTAAATTTGATTTCTTATTTGGGTGACGAATGAAATCACAAATAAATTTAATTTGTTATTTAAGAAAGAATTTTAAATAAAATTCATGAAATCGACTTAACAAATCTTTTATTTTAAAAATGCGATCTTGCTATAATATAGTTTTGAAAATCAAAAACGAATATAATAACTTCAGATTAATAATAAATAACACAAATCACTTATATAATAGTGATGTACAAACAATTTACTTTAAAAATACGAATCCTTTTTAAAAATCTTTGTATCAACACATTTTGCAATAGGACTGCGCAATTATTAAATTTATTATAACTCGTATTAATTGATTAATCGCACAATCCGCTTTTAAGCGCTCGGCGCTAAAAATAAAATAAATATAGTAAGGCGAGATCAGCTGTTTCCACAATTTCTTCAAAATCACCTATAGTGTCTGAATCATTTACATTTATGTTGTTGTCATGTATTGTTTTGATATTGGAAACGTTTTGCAGCAGAAACCATTAGCCTCCATATAACATTTTATTCGAACCTTACAGCCCTATTCCGGTTTTGCAATAGAATGACAATTGATCATCCTTCATTGTCGTGATTTTGTCATTGTCGTTGCACGCTGGCATTCCTTACAAAAAATGACAAGCGAAAAGCTTTTGTCAACTTACCATGCATGGTGAAAAAATAATACGTGCTCCCCAAAACTGATGCAATCGCTCTGGACGCAGATGGCTGACAGCCTAAACGCCATGCGTGGTCCCACCCGCTCCGTAGCAAAGCGGATAGATGTATGTTTTGTATATTTACATACATACATACATTTGTATGTATTTATCAGAGATCGAAAATAACCGTCACCAAGTGTCTCGTATGGTGTTTACAACTGACACAAACACTCAGCTCTCAAGCAAAGAGTGTTTCCCACCGTGGCAAATCACTCTGTGCTATCATTTTGTGTTTTCCGTTGTGGGTTATTTATCAACTGCTAAAATTTTCCTTGGGCAAAAACACTTTGGCAGGGACTTCTATTTTTAAGTGTCTTAATTTGGGGGTTATTGTAGGACTGAAAAATATAAGTGGGCGTAATAAGTGGAAGCAAAGCGTTAGGCATTTGTTTACGCGACATATACGTACACATACATGTGCGAACAATTATGACAAAGAAGAGAGCGTGCACATTCTTAAAATGATACATACACCGAAAATAAGCTATTTTATTTTATTGATAAAGAAAAGAATAAAGGCAAAGGAAAAACTAAAAACAAAAACAAAGATGCGTAAAGATAAATGCAAAAATTAAGATCAAGGTAAATTTAAAAATTTTAATAATATAAGGGCAAAGGTGAAGGGGAATATGTAGATGTAGAAAATGATAAGCATAAAGATTATAAAGATAAATATTAAGAAAAATATGAGGATGAGTAAAGATGAAGATAAAGGAAGGAAGATTAAAATAAAGGTAATTATGAAGAAAATGATATAGTCACAGAGACTCAACCTGGGAACTAGGAATGTTCGATATTTAAGAAAGAATCGATATCATGAATCGATTTAATTCATTTCCATCTCGAAATAGTCCAAAAATCCCGAAGTGGTCCAGAAGATTCCGATAATCCCGAAGAAGTCTGGAAAATCGCGGATTAGTCCCGAGGGCCCCGAAAATTTTCGTAGAACCGGAAGTTGGAATATACTTGAATATCCTATTTGCGTTGCATCACAAAAGTATTATTTAGTTGAGGNAGATCGAAAATAACCGTCACCAAGTGTCTCGTATGGTGTTTACAACTGACACAAACACTCAGCTCTCAAGCAAAGAGTGTTTCCCACCGTGGCAAATCACTCTGTGCTATCATTTTGTGTTTTCCGTTGTGGGTTATTTATCAACTGCTAAAATTTTCCTTGGGCAAAAACACTTTGGCAGGGACTTCTATTTTTAAGTGTCTTAATTTGGGGGTTATTGTAGGACTGAAAAATATAAGTGGGCGTAATAAGTGGAAGCAAAGCGTTAGGCATTTGTTTACGCGACATATACGTACACATACATGTGCGAACAATTATGACAAAGAAGAGAGCGTGCACATTCTTAAAATGATACATACACCGAAAATAAGCTATTTTATTTTATTGATAAAGAAAAGAATAAAGGCAAAGGAAAAACTAAAAACAAAAACAAAGATGCGTAAAGATAAATGCAAAAATTAAGATCAAGGTAAATTTAAAAATTTTAATAATATAAGGGCAAAGGTGAAGGGGAATATGTAGATGTAGAAAATGATAAGCATAAAGATTATAAAGATAAATATTAAGAAAAATATGAGGATGAGTAAAGATGACGATAAAGGAAGGAAGATTAAAATAAAGGTAATTATAAAGAAAATGATATAGTCACAGAGACTCAACCTGGGAACTAGGAATGTTCGATATTTAAGAAAGAATCGATATCATGAATCGATTTAATTCATTTCCATCTCGAAATAGTCCAAAAATCCCGAAGTGGTCCAGAAGATTCCGATAATCCCGAAGAAGTCTGGAAAATCGCGGATTAGTCCCGAGGGCCCCGAAAATTTTCGTAGAACCGGAAGTTGGAATATACTTGAATATCCTATTTGCGTTGCATCACAAAAGTATTATTTAGTTGAGGAATTACAAATCAAATTGATTCGCTCTACAAATCAAATCAAAAATTTTTATTTCTTATTTAGTTGACAAATCAAATCACAAATATGTAAATTTTATTTTTTCTTTGGTCAACAAACCAAATCACAAATCAAATATATTTCTTAATTGATTGCGGATTTTAAATCAATATGGATTTAAAAGCACGCAACCCTGCCACCGCATGACCACGACGTTGACGTTGCTTATATCTCTCTATATCTCTATCAACAGCAAATTTGATATGTTTCTACGCCTTCTACGGTACCCTGCGTACACGTTCGTGGGTAACCGCGCTCTAACACTTATTTTTCCTCTTCCAGCGATAAGTGTCCGTATCCAACAGCAACGGAAAATATATGCAAATAACCCTTTCCCACTGAGAGGAGCACACATCTACACAAAATAAGCCACCTGTTCTGTTTTGTGGGTTATTTTTTCTCTTAAATAGGGACGGTTATTTTGGGATACTTTCAAAGTGTTGAGTGATATTTTCGACCTCTGGTATTTATATCTTTCATTTCTGCATGAATACATTTGCATACACACATTATTTCGCAGACATTAGCGGCGTGGAAAAATCCGCTACGCTGCTGAGCACGAAAAGTGCATGTGGATGTAATTGGAACATGTGGGGGACCACGGACGGAAATTTATTAAATCGTCGCACTTTTTATATCAAGACAAACATATGTTTTTGCCTTGTCACCTGCGCAAAAGGTCATGACAATAAAAATGGCATTTGATTTGATTCGAGCTTTTCAATTTTGCTGCGAATACCATTTTTATATCAATTGTCATCGCGGTCAGTTTTGTCAGTGTGGCGGAATAGGGCTGTTAGTTTCGAACAGGGTTCGTATTTGCACACACATGCGCAGCACATCCTAACATTTTACGCTCACACTCGTGTGCTGTGCATATAAAAAATTAAAATCTTGCTCACATCACATGTGTGTGCCGTTTGGTAAAAAGCACGGGCACATGTGTGTACTTTATTTTTATTAATATACACAACAAAAGTATGGAAAGCGCCATTTTGTTTGTTTACATTTGAAAACAGCTGAGATCACCTGATTTTCAATTCTCTCATTCTCCGCACAGAGTTACATTCAAGTTTCAGAAAAAACTTTAAAATGTAAATTGAGAAATATTTTAGAAAAATGTGTTTTTATTCATTTGAATTCAATAAAAAGGAAATTAAAAATGCATGCCAAGTCTTGCATTTCCAATAATAACGATAAATGTGTATGTTCCGGGCAATAATTTAAAATATTTGTGAAACTTATCGTTTTGCGCTAAAATACAACAATGTGTGTAAAATTTGTTGTCATTGCTTCTGTTTTGAATATCATATTCGTACCTGCCGGTGGAAAAAATAGGTAAATTTGCATTTATTTTCAAGAAAACATATCAGTTAAAATATATTTCTTTCCAGAGCGACATACGGACAAGTAAGATGATAAATTTGTATGATGAATATCGCGGAAAAACTTTTGTATCAAAATTTCTATTCTAATTTGCATTTGAATTATGATATCAACAGGGATGCTTTGGGACGTATTTTTTGAAGACAATTTTCTTATAAATCTTGAGATTGTTGATTTATTTTAGAATTAAAAAAGGTAGTTTATATTAAAAAATATATTTACACTAGCAGTATGTAAATTACTTTTATTACGAATTGAAACGATTTTAATGAATATTCATGGTTACCATTAATAGTAGTATGACAGTTAGATCTAAATGCATATTTGACAAGAAAGATAGAATACAAGATTGCGCCGTCCTGGCGGCGATGACATATCTGTACAAAAAGTAATAAAAGTCGAATTGGATGTTGAAAGAAAATGTGAGAACAGCAAATTTTCTTAATAATAAATTTTTCGATAAGGAACGTGTTTTGAATGTGCTAATTTGTAATAGCCTTATTCATAAACAATAAAGTAGCTTAAAAAGGCTTATAAATTGAAAAAATGTTTGTAAACGGCAATTTAAAAAGCTTTTTAAAATTTTTATTTTTTATTAATAAGGCAATAAAAATATATGATTTACAATAACTTTTAACAAAGGAAATACGAAATAGGGCGATTTTTGCGGAAGTGGATATTAGTAAATTTCAGTGCATTTAAAGTTTCTGAGGTTTCGTTTACTTTTAGATCAGAATTGTCAAAATTGAGAAATTCAAAGTAGCAATGCAATAATCATAGAAAAGAAGATTGCGCCCTGCTGTGATGATGAGTAAATTTACCACAATGAGGAAGAATATAACAATTAAGTGAAAAAATATTATTTTTACAAATTTAGTGAGCAGTAACGCGTTTCAAGAACGATATTTCAGACAAATCGTTAATGAACAACTATTTAGGCTGATTCACATACAACTTTCTTCGCTTTGCTTGATAGTTCTTTGCTTTGACATATAAGATCGATGTAGGCATATGCATGAGTATGCTCACATAAAAAACGTTTGAAGCAAAGCAAAGCAAAACGAAGCAAAATCATGGGCAACTCTCAACTTTTGCCCGCTTTGGCAATCAGCTGTCTACATGTATCTTTTCTCGTGCGCTTGCATTTGCATTTAATGACAAAAATAAGGTAAATACGAATTTTTATTGCTATTATTAAAGCATATTATTAGGTTCATTCCTTATCTTTTTGGACTAAAATCTGAAAAGTGTCAAAATGCCAGAGCGTAAGCAAAATGCGCTCACTAAAAGAGAATAACAGGAAAAGTAAAGGAACGCAAAAAACCAAATTTTTAGTCCAAAGAATGGCAACAACAAAACTAACGTCAAATAACAATGTAAATGTATGTACAAAACACCTTCACACAAGCACAAGCANAATTTCCGTTAATTTAAATTCAGTTGAGTTTGACACTTTTCAGGATTTTGCCAGAAAAAATTCTTCTGACTAAATCTGACTACTTCGGACTGATAAGAGTCACTCTCACTGACTGTTGCTCTCTCATTTTTGCTGTCATTTCCGAGTTAAGGAACGCTTTTTGGACTAAATCTGACTACTTCGGACTTTTTCTGACTATTTCTGGGAGATAAGGAACGCTCCTATTATATTGCTATCTATTTTACCGATAAACAATATGGAGGAGAAGGAGAACGCAAAAGCTGTCAAAGCGTTTATTGTAGCATACCTTCTGCGTTTCACGCTTTGTTGTCAAAGTTTGAACTGTCAAGCAAAGCGAGGAAAGTCGTATGTGAATGGCCCTTTTGTCCTTCCCGTCTGCTTTGGTTTTGGCAAAAAAGTGGATTAGCTCCTGCCGGCGATCAAGTCATTTCAACCATAAAATAATATTATTTGCAAGAACCATTCACTAAAATTGTAACTAACTTTTTATTATTTATTAATTCCTTTTTGATATTCAGCAATAACAAGATGGAAAAAAATTATAAACCAAAATTGGTAATATTTTTATGAATGTAGTTATAAAAGTTCACAGAGGAAACGCCGGAAAACAATGTATTGGCAACAACATAAAATGTATGGCAATTTAGATGTCAACAGAATAATAACTACGATAAAAAAGCATGAGAGAAGTGTGCGAAAAGGTCAACAAATTTCTTATAAAATATTTAGATTTTTGCTGGGTGTAAATGAAAACTCAATGAGTATTAAGGAAAAGAAAAATTTGAAAATAATAAACAGAAAAAGAGATGGGTGCAAAAAACTTGAGTTAAATGTTTTTCCCAAATTCTTAAAAAGTAGACAAATCGATTTTTTAATGTTACTTTACATCTATTTTCTTTTTTATGAATAAGGCCATAAGCATGTACCGTTTTTATAAATAAATCTTATAGCAATATGCTATATATTTATTTATACACTTTTTGGCTAGCGAAATATGTAATTTTTCAACTTAATAAAAAAGCGTATTTAACCACATTACTTTTTTTTTAATATTGAATGGCGCAACACAACAACTCTTTTTGTTGCACGAAACCCTTGAACACGTGCCTGTCATCTATTTCTTCTGTTTCGACATTTCGGTATTTTGCATTTCTTTCATTTTGACGTCATTCGCATTGTAAGATTTTTGAAATTCGTTTTGGTTCGACATTCTGCTATTTCATAATTCTTTCATTCTTATGTTATCCATCTTCCATTTCTTACCTTCCATTGCCGTTCGCATCGTCGAACGTGCCTGTCAAACACTGCCGCCATCATGCTTTTCAGTTTGGCAGGCACGTCCGCTGTTTGGCAGGCATGTCCGCTGTTAGAAAGAGAATAGACAAAAAGGGGCATAGGATTCCATACTTGTAAGTATATACGATGCATGTGTGTGCTTTGCATACAGAAACTTATACACTTCGAATTCTAACTCAAATCTTAAATTAATTTTTTAATACATATGTTTTCTGTCATATAAAAAAAAACAACATATCACTTTTTATTGAATTGTCTTTCAAAAAATAACGTTTTATAAAAAAATTCTTTTAAAAATATATTATGTGCATGTGCATGGGCAGAAATTTGTACAAAAATCGGCTCACACTTATGCGCATGTGCTTAATAACAAACAGCACACACTTTTCTGTGAGCAGAGTTTGTTTTCCACTTATGCACACACATGTGTATGAGCAGTGAGTGCAAGTTGAATGTGTTTCTGGCGTGTGTGTGAGCAGAGCATGTGCGTGCAAATACGAACCCTGGTTTCGAATCTTAGTTTTTGTTGAATTCATTACGGAAAAAAGCGCTCAACAAAAGCATGTGAATGCGGCAAGGATAATAATATGAAGGCTACTTTACTTATATTTCCAAACATTTTATTGCCTGTTGCGGTTTTCATTGCGTAAGCAATTATCCAAAATTCTTCAGAATTGGATGGAATGGAAAGCTAAAAGATTTAAACATTCAGTTTCCGCTGCTTTTCTTTCTTTCAAAGTCAAATAGTGTATTGGCAGATCCCTGAAACTCGCCCTCTTGTGATTCAAACATGTTTCTGGTGACAAAATCAAATTTTTTTTAAAGTAAATATTTAATTACCTAGGTCAGTGGTGCCCAAAATTTTCTTATGGAAGCGCGCGCACCACCTCATTGAAAACACAGCATTTTTCACTAGTAAAAAGTATGAGTACACTCTAAAAATTCAAGCAATTATTAATATAGTTTTTTTTTAATAAAAATAAAAGCCTGATTTAAGAAAAAGAAATAAATCTGTACACCCGAAAAATTCCGAAATGTATTAAAATAGTTAAAAAAAAAACTAAATTTAAGAAAAAGAAATAAGGAGTAAAAATGCGATTTCAAGTCCAATTAGATAATAAGCCCAAACTTTTGTTAAAAATTCAGCTCCACTCTGCGGGTCTAACTAAAACAAAATCATTTAATTTCATTGTAATTTTTTTTAGTTTTATTCGTTTTTGTTATTTTTTTTTTAAGTTTTATTCGATTTTACTATTTTTTTTTTATTTTTCTTATGTAGTTTTTTTCGAAATTTTTAGGTAGAATGAACTGTTAGTTAAAAAAAATACTTTTAATTCATTCTCAACCTGCCCTGCACTAACTTGTTGATATCTATTTCAATTTTCGTCGTTGATAACTTAAGAACCGCTTCTAAATACTCGTTCGTTATGCTATTTCTGCTATTTGTTTAAGATGTGAAAAAGCGCTTTCACAAATATATGTACTACCGAACATTGAATATAATTTTAAAATTTCCCGGCTGAGTAAAGGATATTTGTCTTTGTAGGTCTTGTTTCTGGTCATTTATATTACAAGTCATTGGGATATAAAAAATTTGTATCTTTTTCAAAGTCTTTAAATCTGTCAGAAAAATTATGTTTCAAATCAGCAAAATAGTTTCAAAACGTCGAAAAATCAAATGATGAAAGATTAAACTCACTCAGCACTGTTTTTAAATAAGAGAAATGGTAAAGTTTTGTCATGTTCATATCAGCGATAAAAACATCAATTTTTTAAGGAATCCTTCGATTATATTCACCATTTCAAATATTATTTTTGAACAGAGGATCACTATGGTCTTTGGAATTTTTCCTGTAGCTTATCACTCTTATCACTTACGTTTTCCGCTTTGTATAAAAAAGACACGGGGAACTTTTCGTTAAAATATAAATTTGAGGAGGTTTATTCAAAAAATCGGGGGCTGTTCGGACACGTCCGCACGGAGGAAAATCTTAACAATTGTGTTGTTTTAAATCTAAAATTTTGCTGACATTTCTTTGTGTCTCAAGTGTGTGTGTGTGTATGACATGTGTAGTGTGTGTACAAAGTAAGTGGATAAGTAATGTCAAAGTGTTTTGTTGAATATGTGTAGATGTGGGTGCGTGTTAGGATGTGATGCTGATGGGGACATATGTGGGCGCCTGTTGGCGATAGTTTCGCAGGCGGAAATGCCAGCGTTGCCGTCGCGAAAGGACCCATTTAGCCATCCCGGCCCCCCTAGGCGTATACTTAGCCTAGTAACCGCTGTAGTTGCCAAGCCCGGTTGGGCGGCGGTGGTGCGACCTGGACGACTGTTGGCTGCGGTGGGATGATGGGGGGCCCGGGCGGTAGTGTGCCGACGGTGGTCTCCGAGCGTGGACGTTCTGCCGCGCGTTATGAAGTCGGCGACGATTACCTGATGCTGGAGCTGGTTGTTGTCTTCGCGCGAGGCTGCGCCGTGGACCCGATGGGAAGTGATGGAACATGGTATGATGACGTCTTTGACATACGTGACATCGGCTATGTGATGCACATTCCCATGTCCTGTGGGACAACGCGAGGCAGTTCAAACAGTGCCCGTGCGCCCGGGCTACTTGCTGCCGCTGGGCCGGTTGCAGGCCCCGAAATATTGGACAGGCGCTCAATGCGTGGCGCCGGTGACATAGGCCACAAAGAAGCACGCCTTGATCCAGTTCATCTGCTAGTAGCAGTTCGGATGCTGCGGGGGCAGCGGATGCTGAGGGTGCGCCTAATGGCGCTTCGGTTGCTAATGCTGCCGCTCGCCGAACGCCTGGACGAGGGGATGGCACTGGAGCTGCTCCGGAGAATGATATGGCAGATCGTGGAGCCGCAATCGGTGGTGCTGATGCTCGCAGTGCTACTGGTGCGTTGGTGCGGACTGCCGGCGTGGGGTTGGAAGAGGGGATAGCCATGTCAACGTCCATTTCTATGAAACGAAAGGGGACTTTAGTGTTTTGCGGGGGAGAAAGCGTGCATGCTAACGCCCAATTATTTGGTTAGTCAGGTGTACATTATTGAAGAATATTTCTATGTACGTCAATTGAGTTGCGTGGTTTTCGGTTTATTTGCGGTTTTGGGTATGACGGAGTTGCGATTATGGTTTTTCATTGATTGTTGGCGCTTTCGGTCGGTAGAAGGCAAAGTTTTACGAACGGTCGAGTGAGTGTACCATTTTGTGTGCGCAAATCTACGACTCGTATGTGACCTTCGGAGCCACGATGTAATTTTTCCATTCTTGCGAGGCGCCACTCGGTGGANAATCTACGACTCGTATGTGACCTTCGGAGCCACGATGTAATTTTTCCATTCTTGCGAGGCGCCACTCGGTGGGGGGAAGACACTCATCGTGGATGAGAACACATTCTCCGATTTTAGGTTCCTCTTGAGTGTTCTTCCACCTATATCTTTTATGGAGGTCTTTTAAATAATCTTCCTTCCATCTACGACTGAATTCGTGATGGAGAATTTTCATTCGTTCCCATCGTTTCATTAGAGATAAGTATTGCTCGTCTGGTTCGGGTATTGCCAGAAGTTGAGCTCCTCTAAGAAAATGCCCAGGGGTGAGGGCAGTGAAATCGGAGGGATCTTGCGAGAGCGCAGAGAGGGGCCCTGAGTTAAGAACGGCTTCTATTCGGGTTAATAATGTAGTAAATTCTTCAAAGTTTAATTTGTGTGTACCAGCGACTTTTTTAAAATGTGTTTTGAAGCTTTTGACAGCTGATTCCCATAGACCACCCATATGTGGGGCACTTGCAAATCAATGCCTTGGGGTGCGTATTTTTTAACGATTTCAGGCGAGACCTCCTCTATAAATTTTATAAATTGTTTTTCAGTGGCTCCGACAAAGGTTTTTCCATTGTCCCTCATTATTTTGGATGGAAATCCTCGCCGTCCGACGAAGCGAGCAAATGCCGCGAGAAAAGCCGCAGTGGTCAGATCAGAACATAGCTCGAGGTGTACTGCCTTTGTCGTAAAGCATACAAAGACAGCCACATAACCCTTCGTAAAGGTTGAAGTCCTTAACATGGAAGCCTTTATCTGGAAAGGCCCAGCAAAGTCAACACCAGTGGTAGTGAAGGGCAGAGCGAAAGTGCAGCGTTCAGGTGGAAGAGCTGCCATGATCTGCGTGCGCATCTTCTGCTTATGTATAGTGCAGACTTTACACATAAATATGCATTTTTTGATCTGTGGCTTTAGTCGTGGAATATAATATTCTTGTCGGACCATTTGGTGCATGAGGCGATGTTCGGCATGTAGCATTAATAAGTGGAGAAATCTGAGGTATAGTGTTTCAAAGGGGAATTCTCTGGTATTATTATGGGGTGGCGTTCGTTATATGTGAGGCTGGAGTTCGCTAGCCGTCCATTAGCACGAAGCAGACCTTTCGTGTCTAAAAATGGATTGAGTACTAAGATTTGACTCTTTTGGTCAATTGGTTTTGATTCTCTTAGCATTAACATTTCGCGGCTGAAATAGCGCGTTTGAGTATATGCAACAAGGGAAACCTTTGCTTTTGGTAGGTCTTGATGCGTTAACCTGTTATCTGGGGAATTCGGCGTTTTCTTCACCTTATTTTTGAGGCGTTCTACGAATTTGAACATATAGGCGACTACCCTTAGGGCACGGGGGAACGAGGAAAATCGTTCTAGGATGTCAGTGTCATCCAATATTGTGTGAAAGGTTTCAACTTTTCGACTTTCTGGGGCAATTATGTTGCGTATGGGGGATTGTGGCCAGAATTGTTGTGATTCTATTAGCCAGCTGGGGCCGTTCCACCAGAGTGAGGTGGTGGCGAAGTGCAGGGNGTTAGTGTGTATGTCACTATGTGTTTGGCTAAGGACGGGAGAAAGGGATAATTTGTGATTGCAATTTCGTTGCTTTGTTTTGATGTATGCCCGTTTGTATATATGTACGAGTAATTTGTTAGCTGTTGGGAGTAAAGAACTTTTTAGCTAAGTCAAATGGGCAGTGAGTTTGCTGATGACCGTATGTACATAAGTTTGTTTATGTGTAATTGGGTTCAGGTTAGAAACTAAATAGCGTTTGTTAAATTGTTTACATTCACGTATGTACGCATGTATATTACTTCGTGCCGCAGATGCTGGGAGGCCAGAAATAAAATAGGCAATCGTTCGATATTATGTCTGGGTATTTTTGATATTTGTTATTTACGGGTTCAAAATGCTGTAATATAATATATTTACATACATAAATATGCAGTATTTACTGCTACTTCTTTTTGTTTAGCCAATAAGTAAGAATATTTTTCGCACTTAATTTTTTATTTGGTTGGTATGTATTGTTCTGACTTTTGTTTTCTGCTGCTTATTTTGTGTGCAATCCAGCGTTTGCTTGATATGAGTACAAGCAGAAGGGGTATTGCCGGGCAATTATTGCAAGTAGATACTTGAATTTTTTATGTTTTGGGCTTTGGTGTGTTACTAAACACGAAAAATAAGCTAATGCAGAAATTTAAAGTTATTTTTTCATGCGTATATATGTATGTACATACGAATTTTTTATATTTTTTGTTCAAAANCATTTCTACGAAAAATTATTTTTTCAACATATAAAATACATGGAAAACTTTGAGCGCTTTGAGCACTCCCTAAATATTTTTTGATTTCAAAATAAAAAATAGGGGTATATTTTTTCGATATAGATCAATTCTAGGGTGTGCCGGCATTAAAACCCCGACTTTATTTCTTTGGACCACTCTAATATACATACGAATTTTTATATTTTTTTGTTCAAACCGTTTTTGGAACCGTAAAGTTTTTACCGATATGTATATTTATGTATGTAAATATGTATTTGTATATATATATATTTCCAAATTCCAGCAAAATATCGGATTTTTTTTTTATAT
>NW_016159136.1:71872-73201 GCF_001687245.7 Rhagoletis zephyria
ACCTATCCAGAAACCAGAGCTTCGACCCCAACAACGTATGCAGGAGATGTGGGCAGGAAGGACATTATGCCAGGCGATGCCGCAACGCACGGAAGATATTCTGTTGGGAGTGCGGTCGAGCCAATGTCCGCACGATCGAATGCTGTCGCCGGCGTCAGGGAAACGGCGGAGGGCTCCACCAAGAACAAGGCGCGGTGAGCCCACCGAACCCAGCGCCGAGACACCCATAACCATGCGTCAGGATCACGGTCGACTGTACGCCCTAGTCCAATTGGGTGGGGAGCTAGTCGAGGCCGTCATCGATACCGGTGCCTCGAAGAGTTTCATATCCACCACCTTAGCGGAGTACATGGCAGCCGTAGGAAGCGGAGAGAGGATAACGGTAGCCCTCGAGATACACATGGCCGACGGAACCAGTAGCAATATTTTCGAGGCCATGAGGATCGAGGTTCGTCTCGGACAAGCGATGCACCACGCAGTGCTATACATCATGCCAGGCGCAATAGACGACCTCATACTCGGCCTAGACACATTGGGAAGCATGGGAGCTGTAGTATCCTGTGGCGGTCAACAAGTTGTACTCACCGAACCGACTACACAGACGGCACCATCCGCTACCTCACAAACCACGGAGGATAACACCTCACTCGCAGTAAGTAATACCATCCCGCCGAGGACGGCTAAGAGGAAGCACCGAAGGAAGGGCAGATCCAGGAGCGAGAAGGTCAATAGAGTCGACCATGATGAACCCAGTGGAAACGTCGATAAGCGCACCTCCGCGGAGATGTCACACTGTAACCATACAGGCGAGGCAACACGAATACGCGACTTCCTAGCGGAGGAGCTACAGAAGTTTGAAACCATGAGCGGAGTGGCCAACGTGGCGGAGCACAGGATCATCATGACCGATGACCGCCCAATAAAGCAGCGGCACTTTCCGCGCAACCCAGCGATGCAGGCCATCAGCAACGCAGAGATCGACGAGCTCCTCTCCAAAGGGTGCATCGAACCCTCCTGTAGCCCGCATAGCGCGCCCATCGTGTTGGCTCGGAAGAAAAATGGTAAGTGGAGGTTGTGCGTGGATTATCGGCAACTAAATGCCCGATCAGTACCCGACGCATACCCCTTACCCAGAATACAACAGATACTGGACAAGTTATGGCGGGCTAAGTACATCAGCAGCCTAGACCTCAAAAACGGCTACGGGCAGATACCCCTGGAACCGAACAGTCGCCCGTACACAGCCTTCACCATGCCGGGGCGCGGACTATTTCAATGGCGTGTCATGCCGTTCGGCCTACACTCCGCACCAGCAACATTTCAAAGAGC
>NW_016159136.1:74279-84437 GCF_001687245.7 Rhagoletis zephyria
CAGCAGCGCACGACAGGCGTACCGAGGCTAGCAGCGCGCCATTCAACGGCGTCAACAGAGCGCTCTCACCAGAATTGAAGCCACGCCACTACCGCCTAACGGGCCTATAACAGGACAGGAAGCCGTTACCCAACCACTGCAAGTGACGCCAGCAAATTTTGTTATTTGTTATATGTTCTTTATAGAAATTAAGAAAATTAAATTAATAAAGTGCGATTTACCAGAGCCCCGAAACTACAAATTTATTGTAACGAACCCTGGACACGGCGAGTATACCCCAGCATTGTAGAAGAAGCGGCGGGGCGAATAAAACGCTTCGTTACAGTTTTTCTTTTTGGATGATTTAGGTGTTTACTTTTATTTGTTTCGCGCCCGATTTGTGCCGGTGTTTAATCATAAGTTATTATCTGTTTTTAATGTTTATAATTGTTACGTGACGCGTCCGGGGAAAGTTTATAAATATGAATATGTAAGTATGTTTTTCCACACTGTTTTTGTAATGTCACATAAGCACTTGTACGTATGTACGTATGTATGTATATAGCTATATACAGTAATATGGCACTGTGCAATTTAATTTCTCCGATATATGTACATATATGGATCTATATCACTTTTAAACGTTTTATTGGTGGCAATGGACTGTATAATTTTTTATTTTTTGGTGTCGTTCACTGAGGCTACGGAGAACCATGAACAGAGGATCACTATGGTCTTTGGAATTTTTCCTGTAGCTTATCACCAGGGAACGGATTTTATGGAAATTGCCTTTTTTTCTGCTAAAGAGATAGACTATATTCGATTAAGAATGTCCACGATTTAGCTTTCCCTGATGCCATATATATGTACACAATTGATGTTGCCTTTTTTTGCCTTTTTTAAGATATTTGCCTTTTTTCCCCTTTTTTGAGATATTTGCCTTTTTTGCCTTTTCTACCTTTAAAAAAAAAGTGATTATAGCATTTACAATTTTTTTTTAGATAAAAAAAAATACACATTACCCATGCGGCTTATAGAAGCGCAGAGACCTCTTGCCAAATTGGTGTTGGTAAAATTCAAAGCCGTTTTTCAGCTAACGAAGGCTTGGTGACAATAAGGGGAGTGGATAAAATTGTAAAGGGCGAGGAAAACGCCCTTATTCCTGATAATATGAACGTTTCAAACGTTCCATATTTAAATTGGGCTCCACTTGTATCAACTTACGTCGAGCACACATTTAGTACATTCAAGGCTTTTCTTCGCGAAAATAGAATGAAAATGCTGCCCGAAAACTTCAATATGCATCTTGTGGTTTAATGTTACTACAACTATACAGATTAAAGTTTTATGAGTTAGAAACTCGAAAGGATAAAATAGTCAAAGATTCAAAGTACAAATTTTTCATATAATGAAACTAGTTCATAGTTTTTCTCTTTTTACTTGTAATATAAACATTTCTAAAATAAATGTATTTTTTGATTTTTCTTCGTATTTTCTGTCTTTTTTTAGTGCCTTATTTTGCTTTTTAGGCAATACCAAGTGCCTTTTCCTGCCTTTTTCGCTATTTTGTTTGGCCTTTTTTGCAACANGTAGCTTATCACTCTTATCACTTACGTTTTCCGCTTTGTATAAAAAAGACACGGGGAACTTTTCGTTAAAATATAAATTTGAGGAGGTTTATTCAAAAAATCGGGGGCTGTTCGGACACGTCCGCACGGAGGAAAATCTTAACAATTGTGTTGTTTTAAATCTAAAATTTTGCTGACATTTCTTTGTGTCTCAAGTGTGTGTGTGTGTATGACATGTGTAGTGTGTGTACAAAGTAAGTGGATAAGTAATGTCAAAGTGTTTTGTTGAATATGTGTAGATGTGGGTGCGTGTTAGGATGTGATGCTGATGGGGACATCTGGGGCGCCTGTTGGCGATAGTTTCGCAGGCGGAAGTGCCAGCGTTGCCTTCGCGAAAGGACCCATTTAGCCAGTTTGTTATTGCCTTGCCACGATATATTTAGGCTGTTTAAATATTTAGTTAAATCCGCCAAAAAAGCTAAATTTATGTTAAAGTCCTGGGATTTTATTTCTTCTAAAATGTTATCAAAACCTTTAATCTCGGTTTCTACAAACTCAACGATTTCTCTCCTTAACTGGAAAAAGCGTTCAAGACACTTGCCCCTACTAAGCCATCTGACATCAGTATACATCAATAAGTCGCTTCTGCATTCTTCCAGAAAGAGTTTAAATTTTTGATGGGTCAATGAATTGTGTCCACCTCTGATTCTGTTGATGATTTTTACAACTACATTCATTGTATGAACACTGCTTGTCCATTTTGCACACAGCGACTCCTGGTGTATTATGCAGTGTAAAGATGGGACGCGTATACCATTTTTAAGAGCTGACCAACAAAACCCTCATTCTTTCCAAGCATAGTGGGTGCACCATTTGTACAAACCGAAGATAGCTTCTCAAAGTTAGCACTTAAATCTAATCTTAAATCTGAATTAAATATGTCAACTCCTCGAGTATTTTTTAATATAGGAACTAGTGCCAAAATCTCCTCGCTGATATTAAAATTTGTATCAACTATTCTGACTGCTAAAATTAGTTGACTTGTATCAGAAATATCGCACGATTCATCCAAAGCAATAGAAAAGTAACAACAAGAATTAAATTTTTCATAGAGAATTTCATCTAAAAAAGAATTTAAGTTTTCGATTCGGCGAGTTACAGAAGATCTGGATAAAGAAACTGTATCGATAGCCTCTGCCAATAAAGTTCCTTTATCTCCGAAACGCAAACGTTTTTAATGAAAGCTCCCTCAGTGAAGGGTTTATGGTTTTTTGCAATACTTAAGCTTGCGATGTATGATGCTTTAAGGGCTCTGTTGTCTACCAAATATGGTTGGATATCAAGGAACTGTAAATTTACATCTTCCTCGTTCATTTCAATATAGGCTAATATTTCTTTGGCATCATATTCTGCAAACGACTTCTTTAACTCACCATGATAGGCCAAATAATGTCTCTTCAAATCATATTTACTGTTCCGTTGAATGACGCTAAAACACACCATACATTGTGCTTCAGCCTTAAAATTCTGTGTAAATAAAAAATCTACCTCCCAATTACCAATAAATTCCATTTTATTATATTTATGTTTTCAAGAAGCCACAAGATGAAATCAATTTTTTCAGTGCACAGTCGGCAAGTTTAATTTGCAAATTGATTGTGCGACAATAACAAAAACCAAGTAGAAGTAGCAACGACAGCCAATCAGCGAACAAATCATACGAATTCTGCAAACCGAGCGCTAGCGTACCCGTCGGAATGTGGAAATTTAGCCTTCCAATATATGTAGTAAAAAAATAATGTCTTTATTTTTTCGTGCGTTTTTTTTCTGCCAAACCTTAAAAAAAATATGTAACCTTTATATATTTAAAGAAAAATTACTTCACAAGCAATTATTTTAGGAATTATGTTCTGCATGTTCCTAATGGGCCAGCATGAATGCTTCGGACCCAAGAATGATAGAATACAAGATTGCGCCGATCAGAGAGGATTTTTGAGAATAACTTTTGTGTGACGTCACACTGGTGCAATTGCGAGAGAGAAATGCCAAAACGTGAGCAAGAATGGAAGAAGAAGAAAAAATGTTGCAAGGAAAATGTAAACAAGTTGCACCAGTGTGACGTCATGCAAACAACGATTCTGTCAAATTCGTTAAGAGAGGAATAGCGGTCCGAGATCGGCGCAACCTTTGTATTCTCTCAATCGTGCTTCGGAAGTGGGCAAGGGGATTCAAAGCGCGCGCACGGGGATGTGACGGCGCGCTTGCTATGCTGAAGCGTTTTACAAAAACACTAAGTGCAGAACCGCTTATGGCGTGAGCTGCACTGAACTAGGTAGTCGTTTTGAAAGTTCTTCGATAAGGGTGTTTAAAAACTTTTTGCAGTCTTTTAATATACTTGTTAAGTCAAGTTTACCACGCAGTTCATTAGCCTCTTCTGTAAAATTATCGTGGAAAACTATGTTTTATATATTTTTACTATTGGAAAAAATTTATTTGAAGAGAAAAATCGCCAAAAATAGCCAATGGCGATTTCCTAAATTTTCACGCGCAAATATCCAAAAAATCGCCAAATCTGGACACTCTGGTAAATACCTTGAGAATATGAATTAACTCTTATTCTCACCGTCGAACAAGTAATGAGAGTGGGTATTCGTTCTTATCGTGGAGTTCTCATAAGTTCTCAGCAATGGAATATTCTTACCCGTGTAACCAAGTGTGTTTGAGAGTTTTCATACACTCTCACTCATATTCTCAGCTCTCATATGCTACGCGTTGAGAATTTTTATTCTCAGCCGTACACAGTCTAAGGGTCTGATTATGCATACTTCGCATAAATTCGCACAACCATTTGTACCAGTGCACTAAAAATGTAACTTTAAAAAAATGTGAAGCAAAATCTAAACTCAACAGATCGCTAAGTTTTTAAAAGTTCTGCTAATTTCTGGGTAATGGAATACATACAAAATACATACAAAGTACATACGAAATTACAGTTTGAAGTTTATGCGAAGTTTTGCGAAGTTATGCGAAGTATGCATAATCAGACCATAAGATGCCTAATAACGCAAGAGCGATAGAATACAAGATTGCGAAAATCAAGCTGTGAGCAACCGGTTGAGACGTCATAAAATTGATGGAATTAAACGATGTTTCCACGTCAAGTGATTCGCTCTCCCATTCGTAATTCGCTCTCTCATTCGTGATTGGCGCCCCAATTACGAACCGAATCACGTAATTCGCCATACAAAATTTTGAGAGCGACATGCGAATCAAGAACAAATCGTTGTCTTCTCTAATTTTTATCGATAACGGCTGTCAAAACACATAGACCACACACATCCCCACCAGCACAAACATTGAAAAAATCGCTAGATTCGATAAACTATTGATTTAGCTTATTAACCACTGCAAATTTTTTTCCACCGTTGAAATGCACAATAAACAGCACATTATGGGCTGTTTTTGATTACGCGTAAAAGCACGTTTAGCGCATTTAGCTCTAAATGCTACTCTAAATGTACATTTATCCATACAAAATTCTTCACCTAAACGCAACTAAATGCAACTACGTTTTTGCATTAAGAATCTAAATGCTAACAGCAACCCTGTGATCTTCCAAAATTTCAACGATTCGAACTCGGTTTAATGAGAAAAAGTGGCAACATTGCTTTTTCGCGTATATAGTGGATAGCTGCGTTTCAGTGATCGCCAATCGAGATTTCATTTATTATTTTACATTATTTGGATAAAGAAAAGTTACGCAAATTCAACATCGATGTGATGCTGATAGAAATCTGGATCAATTTGTGATCAACTCTGTTTGTTTTGTATCCTAATTAAGTGAGGAAATTTTAATTGACAGTACCGACAAATGAATATATACACAAACAAATGCTCGGTTTTGGTTAAAACAATTCAAGTTTTTGTTTTGAATTTTTCGTTTAAAATTAATTTTTCCTATTCAGTAGGGTTTTATTGCTTATTATCTTCTGCGTGAGAATTGATCGCAATAGATACGGATCTGAATAAGCGACTGGAACACGACTGTTTGTCAAAAGCATACGATTTCGAACTCGCGTAAATGTACATTTGCTAAACGCGATAGCATGAACGCTCTTCGAAAACATATGTTCGAAAGTGCTAAATGTTGCATTTTAAATGCAGCAAAAACGCTGCATTAAACATTAAACAAAAGCAAAGAACAAGAAGCAGAGATGCAAAGTGAATCACGAATGTGCCGTGTGAACAGGTTGATTCGCCGTTCATAATTGAGAGAGCGAACCACGGGATTCGGTTGGCGTGGGAACGCCGTTTTAGGGAGCAAAGAATAAATTCTAAAGAGGAAGAGGAGGAGCGAACATGTGATGCCAAATAATAAGGGTATTCATCAAACCTTATAAATATTATAAATTAACTGTCAAAATTTGTATGGAAACTCGTTTACACATTTCTGATAAATTTCTCCAGCCATTTCACTGAATAAACTGAATCCAATGCAACTCCGTCGCAACTCTAGCTGTGTTTTCTTCGGCAATAATCGGGATCCGCATAAAAATTTTGGACGCAAATTCGACAACAACGATATGATCCTAATAGAGATCTGGTTCAATTTATTATCCGTTCCGTTTTGATTTATTCACTGATAATTTGGCCGCAAAGTTTGGTAGCAGTGACAAATGCATTCATACAAAAACAGACATTCTGCCATTGTTTCTTTTAACTTGCTTCAAATTAATCGCCTTTATATTAAATATTTGTTTAAATGAAGAGTATCTCATTTCTAAAATTGCTTAATCCTCGTGCTAGTAGTATAAAATTAGTACTGATATAGAGCTCGATAACCAAAGAAAACACTACTACTGTCGCAAGTGTAAACGAAAGGAGAGTATGGGGCGTTTATGTAATAGAGTGCTTACATTTATAAGAATATATGATTGATAAAGTTATCGGTTTAAATGAATACCACTAATGATTCAAATGCAAGTAGAACTGTACACATTATTTCGACTTTTAAATTTGAACCTATAAGTAAATCAAAAACGGTATATTGGTTTAATAATGTTTAAGGGCAGCCGATAATGTCGAGCGAGTCAACACAACTAACTTTAGCGGTGCCTGCACCTGAATTCCTAACTCCCTAACTGCCAACACCTCACGTGGACTGCCGTGTGACTCTTCTTTACTGAATCTGCGATTCCCACGATTTTTGACTGCACGTGTTCGTTGTTGCTGGCAAGTTCCTCCGTTGTTATAGCTGCGTTACCTGAGCTGCAGTTGCGCTTTTAATTTTTACTTATGTTGTTGTTTGCGCTGCGCTTACTGATTTTGCTCAGTTGTTGCTGCCTACTGCGGTATGGTAACTATTCCCCTGCTAGAAGAGGATACGTCCACGGATTCCTTTAGCACGTTGCTCCATATTGCAATGTAATACCATGTTCTGACCGACAACAAAAACACTTTGAAAACGAGTTTTGGGATTGTGGGCTGAAGGCTGTTTACACCTGTGACGAAATTGATCTTTTTTGGTACATTTTGAATCTCAAAAGTACACTGGTACTACATCGATATTTTTGATACAATTTTGTCAAAATACGGCACTGCGCCTAATTCTGTCGAAATACCACTATGTAAAGCAAAATCGGTACGCATAAAATGGGTTATATCTTTTTAATAGGTTTTCAGAAAATAATATTTAATATGTTGAAATAAAGGGAAAACATTCCGTTATAGATACATGTTAGCGAAAGTTTCATATTTTGCTTGGATAAATAAATAAGAGACAATTTCTTTGATAATGATAAAATTTTTCTGAACACCCGTTCTAGAGACCTGTGTAGTCAACTTGCTCTACTAAACTATCTTTAGTTTATGTTTTTGCACAGCTCGCATATCTCTACTAATTTTGTTTTAAATAAATACCGTGTATTTTTCGATTTGACGTAAATAGGTCATATTCGTAAATTGATGACTTCCAGAACTTTATTCACATCATTGTCTTCAAACCGATTTAAAGTTACCTGTGAATAATAATGTGTCGGCGAATTCAGCGTACATGCATAATTGGTTAGGTATGTATGTATGTATTTATATGTATGTATGCAGATATTTAAATGCCGGTTTGCTATTCGCGCGACAAGCTTTTTTAAAAACGAAGTAAATTAGTGCAAATTGTTAGTAATTTTCATTAGAGTTTGAATAACTCCTTTCACTAAATGGCTTTTAGTAACTTTAACGAGACCTTAACTTATTTTATTTTATTCATTTTAGTGTTTTGACAAAATTTTCTTGCTAAAAAATCTTTTGTTTCACTACTTTATTTTATTCCTTTGATTAAACATGTTAAATAAAAGCTTATTTTTAAAAAAATATTTTTTTTTACATTACTTTTTTAATGATTAGCTTACCCCGTTAGCTTAAGCAGAAGGAATCTATTCATTGATTTTNGGTGCGAAATGATGTTTTTTAATGATTAGCTTACCCCGTTAGTTTAAGCAGAAGGAATCTATTCATTGATTTTTGGAGGATAATTATAAGTTTTTGGTATATTTAATTTTGATTTGATTTTTGATCTCGAAAATGTCGGATTTTCGATGAATTTGTTCAACATTATTTTTTGAGCAGCAACTTCCAACGCGAATAAAACTGTCAAATAAAAAGCCATCACTGTGAACTTAAAACCTCATAATGGTAGATCCATTGTCTAACGATCTGCACTGCAACTTTTTAATACGTTCCAACAATTGCTGTACAGAAATTGCTGGAACGCGTACCGATTTTGAGTGAACGATGCTTTATACTTGAAAATTTGAATGTTTGTGGATGAAAAAATGCTCATCTTTTCCACTTCTTACAAGACGTGGTGTTTATTAAAAATGAAAGACTTGCTAAAATCAATAAACAGTTGCTGTCATAATATAAAACGGTGAAAAGACTAAATATTTTGCAAAATACTTGTCTGAAACTTCGATTGCATTGAATGCAATTCTTTTTTGTAAAGTTTTTGTGTTACTTGCANTGCATTGTAGAGGTAATACACTAGCAATCCGAAGCCTCCTGTATAGCGGCTATCTCTGCTTGGAAAACGCTACAGTGATCCCGAGGCCTGAACTTTAGGTTGATGGAGAATTTTTTCTTTTCACATTTTTGAATGAAAACTAAAATTTCATCAGATGTTCAGAGAGTTTGAAGGTTTCAGCAAACTTTCTGTTCGCATACTATACTGGATATTTTTCCCTTGTGAGAGAACAGATTTCACCCGTTCACAGGAATTTTGTTGCTGGGCATATTTTACTGGAGATTTAAAACGAACGTACCTATAGAGAAAATTACCTAATTTAAAAACATATATGTTGGTACTTTTTCGGTTGATTTGGTACATTTTCTTTTGCCATTTGGTACAAAATTAAAAAACGCATTTATCATCCCTGGTTCACACCGGTTGTTAGTGTTTTCGTCGACATTTCTTACAGCTTTTGAATACAGTTTTGCTACACAAAAACAAAACCAAAACACTTTTCCTTCATTTTCTTTTCATTTACAACCGTTAACTTTCATTCTTATTCATATTAAGATACTTAAATTTTTTTTAGAACTCTGCTCCTTCTGTTTTATTTTGTCACTGCAATCTTGTATTCTGTCATTCTTGGATAAGTTCATATAATATTACATATCGTCGTTTAAAGTACAAAACCGCGTATCAACAAAATGCAAAACCGCGTATGTGCGGTTGCATAAATTATTTTCTAGGGAGTAAAAACACTCGTATTTCAAAATGGTTCTCTTTTTTTTAAAAAGCAATAGCACTTCTGGCTAATATATTTCAATACATTAATTCTGGAAAATATCGACCCCTTTGCGCAAAAGTATCGTATTTTACAAAAACCAAATTTTACAGAAGAGTTTTATTTTATTTTTCTCTGCTCTAGCTGGCACCATCAATACTATATTCTAGATTTGGTGAGATAATTGAGTAAGTTAATTAACCTTAAGCTTTTTCGTGAAAAGATTTCTTGTTTTTTTGAAATATAGATATTCTTCGGCACATACGATAATTTTACATGGTATGGTACTTACAATAACAATTATAGCAGTTGAAATTGCACACAAACTGAAACATAGCGGTATTTGTTATTCAAATTGGCGAAAAATTAGGAGTTTACTAATTTTTTTTATTATTAAGTTCTTACATTAACATTCAACAATAGTAACGTTCAACAAAGACATAGGTTTAATTAAAATTAATGTTTTGAAACAGTTTTAATCTTCGTCGTCGCTTTCATTTAACAAGTACTTTAATTTTGATGAATATTTTAAATTTAAATATTCATTGTGATATTTTGATGGTATGTTATTTTTAAAACAAAGATTTTGCAAATCATTAATTTTTTTGTGGATATGCATAAGGACTTATGGCACAACGTTTCTAGCTTTCAAGTAAAATTTAAGTTGTTCATGACTTTTTTAGTAGAACTATCATAGTAACCGTACATGAGTTCAATTTTACTTGAGTTTTTTTCGCATGTAGCTATACGAAGCTTATTTAAGTTTATTTTAATTTTGTTTGCTAACAAAACATCTGCAAAAGACTTCCAGTTTTTAAACTCAGAGTGGC
>NW_016159136.1:84750-95991 GCF_001687245.7 Rhagoletis zephyria
TGTTTTAAATTAATTAAAAGTAATCGCAGCCAGCGATTAACGATTAAAAAAATGTTATCATTAATCGTACAGTTGATTACGACTAATTAATTTTAACCGTCAAATGCGATTAACATTTTGATCGTTAATCAGATTAACAGTTTGCCAATACTGTGTGAAATCATGTTCATATTCACGGAGAAAAATGAACGTTTTTGGAAAAGAGGCGTAGCACCTTCCAAACTAACTGAAAGTTTCATATTGCATATCTCTTCACATGTTTGGGGTAAAGCACTCAAGCTTGGTATGGAAATACATATGTATGTATGTATGTTATACTAATACCATACTCATGGAGAAAAATGAGAGTTATTGGAAAAGGTGGTGTGGCAACTCCCATGCAAATTGATTTTTCTATGCTGCATATTTCTGGAGGTGTTTATTGATGAGGACTGGAACTTGGCTCCGAGATGTGTACACAAAATTAATTCCATACTCAAGGAGAAAAATTTGCGTTATTCGAAAAGGGGACATGGTTCCTCCCGTACAAATTTACTGTTTTATACTGCTTATCTTTAGAGGTGTTCATGGTAGAGTACTGGGACTTGTACTGGGGTATGTAAAATCAATTCTAAATTTATGGAAGAAGATTAGGGTTATAAGAAAAAGGGGCGTGGTACTTCCAATACAAATTTACTTTTTCTTGCCACATATCCCTGGAAGTGTTTGTGGAAGAATACTGGAACTTGGTATGGAGTTGTGTATACAAATTGTATCAATTGCACTTGGAAAAAATGTGAGTTATTAAAAAAGGAGGCATGTCGCCTCCCATACATACTGAAAACTTCTTAATACATATCTCTGGAAGGATAGAAAATCTCTCGAAGTATTTTAAATTTTCGATGAATTTGTTCAACATTATTTTTTGAGCAGCAACTTCCAACGCGAATAAAACTGTCAAATAAAAAGCCATCACTGTGAACATGAAACCTCATAATGGTAGATCTATTATCTAAAGATCTGCACTGCAACTTTTTAATACGTTCCAACAATTGCTGTACAGAAATTGCTGGAACGCGTACCGATTTTGAGTGAACGATGCTTTATACTTGAAAATTTGGTTGTTTGTGGATGAAAATATGCTCATCTTTTCCACTTCTTACAAGACGTGGTGTTTATTAATAATGAAAGACTTGGTAAAATCAATAAACAGTTGCTGTCATAATATAAAACGGTGAAAAGACTAAATATTTTGTATAATACTTGTCTGAAACTTCGATTGCATTGAATGCAATTCTTTTTTGTAAAGTTTTTGTGTTACTTGCACTTAATAAACCTACTTGAATGCTTTTGTTGCTTGCCTTGATATTGAGACTTAGAGTACAACTTCACAAAATTAGGTTCATGTGCTCAGAATTGTATTCTAAGGGGTTTGATGGCCTTTTTAAACTATAGCTATTCATGGTCATCGATGATATTCAGCCTTACTGCATGCTTATCTATCACGCAATGACCAGTTGGAACTTCCACCAGAAGTGAGAAGTGTAACTTGCCCACGAGCTCCCTGGACGGCCCTCGGTCTACATGTGACCAGAAGGACTTAGCCGCCCTGCATTCCAAGGTCTTTTCCCAGCGCACGCTGAGCTGGCTAAACGCCCATCTGTCCAGAAGTAGACCGCTTGAGGTCAGGGGAATACCCAGGCCTTGAGCAATTTCTCAAGTGTTCCCTGCATTGTAGAGGTAATACACTAGAGAGCAAGCAATCCGAAGCCTCCTGTATAGCGGCTATCTCTGCTTGGAAAACGCTACAGTGATCCCGAGGCCTGAACTTTAGGTTGATGAAGAATTTTTTCTTTTCACATTTTTGAATGAAAACTAAAATTTCATCAGATGTTCAGAGAGCTTGAAGGTTTCAGCAAACTTTCTGTTCGCATACTATACTGGATATTTTTCTCTTGTGAGAGAACAGATTTCACCCGTTCACAGGAATTTTGTTGCTGGGCATGTTTTACTGGAGATTTTAAACGAACGTACCTATAGAGAAAATTACCTAATTTAAAAACATATATGTTGGCACTTTTTCGGTTGATTTGGTACATTTTCTTTTGCCATTTGGTACAAAATTAAAAAACGCATTTATCATCCCTGGTTCACACCGGTTGTTAGTGTTTTCGTTGACATTTCTTACAGCTTTTGAATACAGTTTTGCTACACAAAAACAAAACCAAAACACTTTTCCTTCATTTTCTTTTCATTTACAACCGTTAACTTTCATTCTTATTCATATTAAGATACTTACATTTTTTTTAGAACTCTGCTCCTTCTGTTTTATTTTGTCATTATATACATATCGTCGTTGAAAGTACAAAACCGCGTATCAACAAAATGCAAAACCGCGTATGTGCGGTTGCATAAATTATTTTCTAGGGAGTAAAAACACTCGTATTTCAAAATGGTTCTCTTTTTTTTATAAAGCAATAGCACTTCTGGCTAGTATATTTCAATACATTAATTTTGGAAAATATCGACCCCCTTGCTTAAAAGTATCGTATTTTACAAAAACAAAATTTAACAGGAGAGTTTTATTTTATTTTTTTCTGCTCTAGCTGGCACCATCAATACTAAATTCTAGATTTGGTGAGATAATTGAGTAAGTTAATTAACCTTAAGCTTTTTAGTGAAAAGTTTTCTTTTTTTTTGAAATATAGATATTTTTCGGCACATACGATAATTTTATTCACAAGGTTTTATAAATGTACTCGCTAAATTTGGTACTTACAATAACATTTATAGCAGTTGAAATTGCACACAAACTGAAACATAACGGTATTTGTTATTTAAATTTGAGAAAAATTAGGAGTTTACTAATTTTTTTATTATTAAGTTCTTACATTAACATTAAACAATAGTAACGTTCAACAAAGACATAGGTTTAATTAAAATTAATGTTTTGAAACAGTTTTAATCTTCGTCGTCGCTTTCATTTAACAAGTACTTTAATTTTGATGAATATTTTAAATTTAAATATTCATTGTGATATTTTGATGGTATGTTATTTTTAAAACAAAGATTTTGCAAATCATTAATTTTTTTGTGGATATGCATAAGGACTTATGGCACAACGTTTCTAGCTTTCAAGTAAAATTTAAGTTGTTCATGACTTTTTTAGTAGAACTATCATAGTAACCGTACATGAGTTCAATTTTACTTGAGTTTTTTTCGCATGTAGCTATACGAAGCTTATTTAAGTTTATTTTAATTTTGTTTGCTAACAAAACATCTGCAAAAGACTTCCAGTTTTTAAACTCAGAGTGGCCAATTTCGATGCAGTCGTAACTTGAAGGATTGCGAATAATTATGGGTCATTTACTAGGCGCCCAAATAGTACGATTTCGTACAAAAGATGCAATTTCACTATACATAGAATCAAATGTATGTATGTCTTTCGTTAACGATAAGTAAATATTTATAAAGTGCCATTTAAAAAAATTAAAATATAGACATAAAAATAAAAATGTAACAGGTATTGATAGCGGTGAAGCGAATAGAGGCATGACGAATGCGAGCAATCCGCTTCCCATTCTAATTTCGCCCACAAGAAAAAATTTATTGTCATATACGATAAAATTTACAGTTAATTTTAATGGTAGCTATAAGGATATCAGCTATATTATTTTAACAGGTGATGCCTTATGGGATGGAGAACAAACTTGCATCAAAAAGTGAATGTAAATGTAACATACGATAATTTTGCGCAAAGGGGTCGATATAATGCTAATGAAAATTGTTTCATTAAATTATCCAAACTAATGCAAACGAAAATATGTTAATGCATTAAAATTGTTAAAAAAGTTCTTCGTTTGCATTAATAAAAGCCATTAAATTTATTTTCTAATGATATATAAATAACCCCTTTGGGAAGGACTTCGAATAATCACTAAAAACTCAGTTAGTCTAGACTTAATTTCCGTAGCTTAACTTAACTTAACTTAATATTTTGGCCAACCTGTCATATGAGAAACTGTGTTAGCGGTTAGTTAAAACTTAACTTACTGTAAGCAACTTAAGAACCTGCAGATTTTAGATTCTTAAGTTACGGCCTTACGGAAATTGCGAGCGGTAGGAGAATCAGGCTTGCCAGATTTTCTTTTTTGTAATTCTCAAAAAGTAATTACCGCAAACATATTTGTTTGCATGAATTTTTTTGATGTGGCATATTAGGCTGTAAACTAGCAAAGAGCTGAAAAAGAAAATACAAAAACAAAATATTCCCGCTTCTGGCTTAAGTTGACTTGTTATGTAATCATTGATGATTTCTGAGCTTTTAGTCTAGACCTAACTTAATTTAACTTACCGTAAGAAATCATCAATGATTACTCAACACGTCAACTTAAGCCAAGAGTGGAAATATTTTGTTTTTGTATTTTCTCTTTCAGTTATTTAACAGTTCGCCGCTTAAAATGCCATATCAAAAAAATCATGCAAGTTAAGTTACGGATATTAAGTCTTGACTAACTGAGCTTTAACTGAGCTTTAATGGTTTTTCAGCTTCATTCTGATTTGTTTATTTGAAGAAAAATTCTTGTAAACCTTTTAGATGTTTTATCAATTGTTTTATTTTATCATCAAATCAGTGTGCTTTTGTAGATTTTTATGTTGATTTTTGGTGCATACCGATTATATTACGGGACAAAAATGGACAGATTTCCAATTTAGCAGCAGATGTCTACGACTGAAGACCTATTCTGATCTAAATCAATCAATAAACCGTGTTTTAGTTCCATTCGACTATTTGACGACAAATGCCCTTGAATTTGACATAGTGAAAGCCAACCTTAACATCCACCACTATCTTTTTTGACCTCAAAAATTATACCCTCAACGTCAACAAAGAATTTTTACTTCAAAATAAAATTAGTTTGTTAAATTATTGCAATAGCATTCATTTAAAAATTTTTATGTTATTGTAAAAAAATTCATTAGCATTATTTCTTCGGGATTAGAAATTAAAAATTAAAGCATTTTTCACAACTCTGATATGTATATTACTGGTAGTTTTTCAATTCATCACATTGTATTTACATTGTAATTGTAAAGCACTGGCACGGAGAGCTTGTAAATCAGCTTAATCTCAAAATAGTATTCAAAACAAATTTTANGCGCCCAAATAGTACGATTTCGTACAAAAATTAAAGCATTTTTCACAACTCTGATATGTATATTACTGGTAGTTTTTCAATTCATCCCATTTTATTTACATTGTAATTGTAAAGCACTGGCACGGAGTGCTTGTAAATCAGCTTAATCTCTAAATAGTATTCAAAACAAATTTTCCATAAATAAATTTATATATTTTTTTTAAATAAGTAAATTATCAGACGGCGTATACATTTCTGACCTTTGATTTAACTTTCAACTGTTTCGCCTATTCCTGTACTTATTTTTAATGAGATTTATCTCTAAAAATTTTCTTTCAGCAGCAGCACTACTGTGCGGTAAAATAGCTAACGCCAGCATATACTATGTCAAGTCACTAAACATACACCTTTACAAAACATTTTTCTGGTCCTTAATCAATCCACTGCTTTGGGAAATAAAAAGTGATTCCGCAAGGAATGCTAAAGACTAAAAGAGACAACTTCTGTTACACTTTGCTATACAAAACCTTGGTGGTTGCCACAGAAGTTATTTAACAAAAATTTAATAAGTTACCATATTATTTTTAATAAATTCTTAATGTGAATGGAAAAAAGTAAAAAAATCGGATCATATTTTAGGTCATGCAGGGTAGGGAGTAGATTTTAAATTTAAAAAAGGAATCGGAGTAAATCAACTCCGATCGGAGCGAAGTTCTGACGCTGACCTTAATTCAAAATCACGCAACCCTGTTCTTGCGTTACTAGGTAGCTCACACTGTGTACAGCTGAGAATAAAAATTCTCAACATGTATGTAGCATATGGTACACGTGCAGTGTTGCCATTTAGCTGATTTTCCGGTTGCAAAAAAAAGCGCTAGAATTCGGTTTAGCCGCTTTGCCAAAAAAAAATAGCCGATTTTGCTAGTTGCAATATTTTCTTAAAATTTATATATGTATATAAGTTTCCATTTTGACAAATTTAGCGGCCCAAAATTTATTAGAAATAGGTAGCCTTATCTCGGAGTGTTGCTGGCACAATAGCAACGTTAGAGTGGCGTACAAGGTGGCGGCTATCAAATGTGGTTCGAAATGGAAACACGGTTATATTAGGAACGCACTTTAATGAAAATTGTATATTTATACGGTTTTATACAATCGTTATTTTAAGACTGATTGGGTGTGGTTTTAATATCTGTAAATGAAATTAATTAAGGTAGTATTCGAGAGCAGATTTTATGTATGTATCTTACTTATCCGTGCCCTCGTACGTCTCTGAAATGGCGAACGGCTACATTCAGATCAGTTCGGCCAAATCAACGACGTTTACACGTGCGAGGCATGGTTGCAATTTAACGTACAATGATATTTCGTATATCAGGATTTCTTATAGTAGGAATGTAATAGAGCAAAATTTATTCTTAAGGTTTAAACAGCAACATTCTGGCCCCGTGATTCGAGTCGGGATCGAGAGAAGCACCAATAACGTCAAGAACTGCTATCTTGGATGCTGGTCGTCGTAGGTTTCCGGAAGTCGTCTTCACTAGGACCGATTGAACTTGACCATCAGCGGCTGGCTGAGCTTCAACTACTATACGTCGTTTCCACTGACCGCGGCTTTCATTGTCGTCGCACACGATGACTACGTCCCCAACGCTTATTGGCTTCACCGTTTTATGCCATTTGGTTCTGCGAGTCAGAGTTGAAAGATACTCCAACATCCAACGTTTCCAAAACGTTTGCTTTAATTGCTGCGTTATTTGCCACTGCTTCCGTAGACACGCCTTTTCAGGGACGGCAGCAGTTTACACGAAGTTGTGGCAACCCAAAAGAAAATGATTCGGCGTGAGAGGGTCTGCGTCTGTGCTCTCAATCGGTACATGCGTTAACGGGCGCGAGTTTACTAAGTTCTCTGCCTCTATTAATAAACTCTGTAACGTCTTGATCTGTGGCGCGCGTTCCTTTAAAGTGAACGACAGAACTTTCTTGACGGCACGTATCATCCTTTCCCATATGCCACCTGCAGAGGGATTCGCTAGAGTGTTGAAAATCCACTCAACGCCTCGACGATTACATTCGGTTGTTATGCCTTGCTCAACATTCAGCCATTCCTCTTTGCTGGCACCGACAAAGTTCGTGCCTCTATCACTTCTGATTCGAACCGGTATACATCTTCGATTAATAAAATTTTTAAGAACAATAATGGTAGCATCTGCCGAGAGATCTCTAGACAACTCCAGGAGGATTGCCCTTGTTGTTAGGCACGTAAAGATCGCGACCCATCGTTTTTCATGACGGCGCCCTATTGCTACGAAAACAGGTCCAAAGTAGTCGACGCCTGTGTAGGAAAACGGCCGTACGAAAGGAGTCAGCCTGTCGACCGGCAATTGCCCCATTAATGGCGTTTTTGGAATGGCTGAAATGTTCTTACAAAATTGGCAGTCCACTTTGACCGACCTCAGTAGACGGCGTATACTCGGGATCCAAAATTTGTAGCGTATTGAGCAGATTGCTGCCTCAAAATTATGGAGATAATGTAATTCATGAAAATGTCTAACAATGAGTCGTGAGAGAGCGTGAACCTTATTCACTCGCATCCACAAAAACATGAAGTTCCACGTCTGCATCTGGCTCAAGAAACTTCGGGTTGTAACACCTTGGCATCTGGAAACATTCAATACCGTTCAAGCTTCTGTACCAATCAAACCATTTGTTGTAAATATCGTCAGGGATTGGCTCGCGCCAATCAACGTTATGTTGCCACAGTCTTTGCATTAGTATTTTGGCACGCAGCACAACATTGCAAAGAAAACCGAGCGGATCAAAAATCGACATAAGGACGCTCAATATTTCGCTTTTTGTTGGTCGCCTAGTACCGTCGAGGACTGAGGTTGATACTTTGGCGAAAAGTAACTTGAAAAAAAGATAATCTTTTGTTGGGTTCCAGTGCATACCGAGCACCTTCTCCGATGCGAATTCAGTTCGACACGGATTGTGAGTTAGCGGTAGCCGCGGTTGAGCCTTAATGCCTACAGCTCCAATAAGCTCGCTTGAATTAGAAATTATTCCTCGTAACTCAAACCCTGCACTGCCGTGAATACCTATCACCTGTTTTGTTACTTTGACGCCCTCTTCGACTGTAGGAAAAGTGTTCATATAGTCGTCAACACAATGGCGATCGACTATAGCGTTTACTGCTCTCGGCGAGCAATCTGGAAATTTGTATGCATGCAAATTCTTAATGAATTGCGCTGAACACGGAGAGCTGACTGATCCGAAAATCATAGCGCACATCACGTAAACATCAGGCTGCTTGAGTCTATGGCCCCCTCTCCAAAGGAAGCGTTGCGAGTTCTCGTCCTCATGGCGGATGAGAATGCGGTGGAACATCTCACGGATGTCTCCACATACTCCGACTCGACCCTTTCGGAACTTAAACAGTATTGACCCGAGCGGTTTCGGCTGGTATTCGTCTGGTCCTTTCATGAGCGCACTATTTAAAGTCATGTCGTGTGCTTTTGCTGCTGCATCGAATACTAATCTACGCTTATTGCCTTTGTTAGGATTACATATAGCAAAGTGTGGTAGATACCACGTACGTTTGTTTGTGCAACTTGCTTCGAATGACGTAAGCTGCCTCGCGTAGCCCTTTCCCACATACTCTTTAATTTTATTGTTGTACCACTCTGCATACTCAGAGTCCCTTGCCATCTTTGCTTCAACTTGTTCAAGTCGCTTCACTGCCATAGAAAAACTTTCAGGAAATTCAACCTCTTCATAAGCCACAGCAGGCCAGTTTCATATCTTCCGGACTTTAATTTAGTAGTCTCTTCTAGTAATTTTTGCGCTCTTTTATCTGCTTCTGATTTTATTATTGGCAATTGCTTTATCTCGAAGATCTCGGCAGCAAAGTATTCTGCTATTTGCTTGCTCGCTTCGTACGCCTTGCACATCTCTATGTCTACATGACAAATAGTACCATCGCTGGCAGATTCTTCGTTCGATCCAAACACTGTCCAACCCAAATTTGTTTTGTGGACCGCAAAACCATCGTTCATTGCTTTAATTGTTCGCGTCAAGTTCGGGTGCGGCAATCCAATAAGAATTTGCGGCACAGCGTTGTTGTAATCACTAATGCAATAATGTCTTTCAGTTCTGTATGATGTTGCGTGAACTTATGCAACCTCAACGTCTGCTGCGGCAGATACAGCTGTTTCGTTGTGCGCACACCACTCATGTGATAAAATTCTGCTGCTTCAAAGTCGCCGGCAATTTCAAGTGATACTTGTCGCGAGTGTTCGCTGGTTGTGTGGTTGCCGATCCACTTCAGACGAAGCATGTCGTTTTTACCTTTCAACCCGATCGCGTTAGCTACTTTCTCCTCTAGCAGTGATATCTTCGCTCCTTCGTCAATGAAGGCGACAACGTTTATCTCCCCTTTTGGAAGGGCAGTATTGCCCTTTGAATCTTCATGTCCCTTATGGAGTAGTCGGTTGTGGAACTTATTGCATGATAAAATATTACAAGGGCGGCGTTTATTACATTTTTGCATATTATGTCCAGACTCCAAACAGCAGAAGCATAATCGATTTATTTTGACGAAATTCCAACGACTAGCATAATCGATATCTTTAAACTTGTGGCACTGATACAGCTGATGGCTTTGTTTACACATTGTACACATTTTCTCAATATTGATGGCAGTCATAACTGGCTTTGATGAAGCTTTAACTTTATTACTAACCTGTTCATTTCCTGCATTCTTTGGAGGCATGACATCGGTGCACATAGACACGTAAGTAGCAATTTGCTGCAGCCAATTGCAGAAATCACGCACAGTGGGATAAGTCATTTGCATTCTTCTCTCTTGTTCACCGGCAGCTTGCAAACAAGTTCCTCAAGAAGAGTCGGATTATTGAGATGCGGTATGGCTCAGGAATTTTCCAGGAACGCTGTTAAATTAGATACCATAGCACTGAGGTTGAGGATTTCAGTTATTCGTCCTCCGCTTACTGCAGGGAACGATCGAGCTTGCTATTTGACTGCGGATTAATAACTCCGGGCGGCCGTAATGAAATTCGAGAGTTTTCATCGCTGCATCTACACTATTTGGGTAGATAAGCAACGATTCCACCTGCTGTCGGGCTCTACCTTTTAAAGCCTTCTGCAAGCGTAATAAGTTTTCTACATTTGTGTAAAAATACATATTGGTAGTTTCCTTGAAGGCGACAGAAAACATAGGCCATTCCTCGGGCGAACCGTGGAATTCAGGCAAATCTAATATTTTTCGTGTTTGTATTTGTGAATAGCAACCGGGGGTCCATGTTGGATGGGTGCCATTCATCACGGAGGCCGCTGATACGTTTGGCATATAAACGTGTGCCAAATTAGATGTACTTACTGTTGAAGTTGTGGCACTTCTGTTAACTGACGGAAAACCTGTAATTTGGTGAGCAGTTGCGAAGCTCTGGCTAGACTGCATTGGAGAATAGTTTGTGGTAAAGTTGCTATAGATTGGATATAAGCCAGCGGCGTTGACGGAAGTGGCGTTGGCATAGTTTACGCCGGCAAAGGTTATGATGGCATTTTCGTGGGCTGGGTTAGCGCTAGTTGAGTCGCTGGCTGTACTAAGATTAGTTTCAAGGCAATTTGAGCCGACGGCTGTTGAGTGGCTAGCAACGATAGGGCTGGGTATTGTAGCTTCGACATTTTTGAAGCTGACGGTAGTAGCTTCGGCGGCATTAACGTCGATAGATTGACGATTCATTTTTTCCTTTAAGTGGAGCTTCTCTTGCTCCGCTGCGGCAAGCGACTTCTGCAGCATTTTAATCTGTTCACGCAGATCTGCCAATGTGCTGTCTTGTTGCATAATGGTGCAGTCAGTTTCGTCGCCACTGTTCGAACAATTCTCGTCGGCCATGTTGACTACGCGAATGTTCGATGTGACAATCCGACTTCGCAAATGGTAGCGTTGTTCTTCTTCGGAAGTTTCTCGGTTGCAACGTGACAAGTCCAATGATTTCATAGATAATCGCTATGCGAATATTTAGAGAAATCACAGGATAAATATTAAAAGAATGTTGCTGGCACAATAGCAACGTTAGAGTGGCGTACAAGGTGGCGGCTA
>NW_016159137.1:0-11576 GCF_001687245.7 Rhagoletis zephyria
TTTATAAATATTATATTCTCATTTATACATATGTAACATAGTTACTTAGACAAGTTACTTAGTAATTACTTGTATGTAAGAATACAAAGACAAATTATTTATCAGANCATTTATGAAATGAAAGACAAAATAATGATTTTTATAAATATTATATTCTCATTTATACATATGTAACATAGTTACTTAGACAAGTTACTTAGTAATTACTTGTATGTAAGAATACAAAGACAAATTATTTATCAGAAGCATTGCCCCTTACATATTGAAAAAAAGTAATAAAAGCTCTCAAAAAACAAAATGGCTACAGCGAAAAAAGTGTTTGAAAAACTGCATAAATTCAAATCCGCATAAAAAATAACTGCACATATGTGCCTACCTAGTAGATAAAACTGGTCAAAATAGCACGAATCTATTCTTCTGTGCCTGAGAATATATACATAAATATATACAAACATATGTGTATATACATATGTACAGTATGTCTCATAATTCTTTTCACATGAAAATATTTGACAAAGAAAAATGTTTCATGTGGATTTTGAAATTGATGCACATATTTATTAATTTCTTTTTCACAACGTAACAAACTTCATTTACTTGTGCGTCATTTATGAAAAAAAAACAATTTTTATTTTCAAGTGTGTTGGAAAACAAGCAATTCAAAGAAAAATATCATATTCGGCACTGTCTCAAAATTTTTTCACATTTCAACAAAATCGAAGTTCAAATAAGTATACACGAACATTTTTATGTTAATATTTGGTGTGACCGCCTGCAGCGGGTATACATTGTAACTTCCTTGGCATCGATGAAACACCTTTTTGCTACTTTCTTTTTCAAATGTGTCCATAAATTTTCAATGGGGTTCATATCTGGGCTTTGGGCAGGAGTATCTAGCACTTTTGAGCAATTATATAGCAGCCAAGACCGGCATATGTAAGACTTGTGCTTGGGATCATTATCTTGATATAATTTGAATATCAATTTATTTGGATTTTCTGAATCAATGAGTCCAAATTTTTGCACACTTCGTTTGAAATTGTTGCGTAGAATGTCCAAATACATTTCTTTTGTCATATTGTCTTCAATAATTTTGATTTCACCAACACCTTTGCTACATACACAACCCCATACTATTACACTTAGCTTCCCAAATTTCACTGTGGGAATAACGTTCTTGTTTTGTAGGGCTGTTAGCGGCTTTCTCCAAACTCTTTGAGGCCCATCGTGGTAGTATAGCATTATTTTTGTCTCATCACAAAAAAATACATCATCCCAATACTCTACTGGATGTGAAATGTGAGTTAGAGCAAAAGAAAGTCGTTTGTCAATGTTAATTTGCGATAGTAATGGCTTTTTTCTTGCACTTCTTGATGAAAATTTATGTTTTAAAAGAACTCTTCGGGCTGTTTCGTGCCCTACTTTCACACNGCTGTTTCGTGCCCGACTTTCACACCCATGCTTTCTTTTAAATCTGTGGCTAACATTCTTAGGCTGCACTGCGGGTTTTCGTCAACGTCTTTCACTATTGACCTTTCCATCCTTGGTGTGAGCTTTTTTGGTCTGCCACTGGAGTGTCCTCGCTTGTTGCTCGTGAGTTACGCTAGCTCAGAGCAAACTAACGAGCGAGCGAGGGGCTAAAATGAGGCAAATCCGAACCCTGATTGGAAGCCAGGCCAGTTTCTTTTATTAATAATTGAATAAATTGAATTTAGTTTATTTCTACTTTCCGAAAATTTCCAATGCTGCTGATTTCTGCAAGGATTATTTAGCGAATTGGAGCATAATCAACACAATATATGCACATACATATATGTATATCGAACCCTAACCGCCAAAAGGGCGTAAGCGACCACCTGTTCGATTGTCTGTTTTTTTTACGGAAATCGATTACCTACCACCATACGCACCAGCTGTCAAAATTTCAAAGTCCTACGAAGTACCGTTACAAAGTTATAGCGAAAACAATTTTGGCATAAGTGCTTAATTGTACTCTGTTTACATTTTTTTTGTGCCCGCAGTGTCGGTTAAGCCTTTTTCTCCGTGAACAATTTTTCATTGCAGAGGGGAATTGTTACATTTTTGTGTGAAAGTTTTGAAGTGCCTCTATTTTGCAAGCTTTTATTTCACTTGCTCTATATGTTTTTTTTAACCGACTTCCAACAAAAGGAGGAGGTTATCAGTTCGTCCGAATATATGGGCAAATCTAAAAAACGGGTTACCTTGGTGTTATTCAGCTTTATTTCACTGTTGGCAACTATATCAAGCTGGTTGCTTTTGGATATAATTCATTGACGTATACTTGAAGCCCAAAAAATTTGGATCAATTTGATGCATAACTTTTGATTTATAGGTATTTAAATTTAAAAAAATAATGAAAACAAGTGAATTTTTATGTAATTTTTAAGAGGGGCAAAATTAATTATGTCATAACTTTGAAGCACACCATATTCTGACTTGAAATTTAATGGGCATTTAGCACTTATTTGTATACTTCATATGTAGTAGGTAAGAAAAGTGTGCATTACAAAATAACGAAATAACAAGTAACTCAAAGTCTGTAACTCCACATGTCACAATTTTAAAAATTTTCGGTTTATCGCGTATAGTTTTTGAAACATTTAATTTTAAGAACTTCTTAAGTATGTGTTGTATTCTACAAGCAATTACGAATAATTTGACTCCTTAGCAAGAGGTGTGCTTTCAGAATAAACCAACTTTTAAAGATAAAATATTCTGCGATCTTGAGCGTAATTTTTATTCCAAAAATATTTTAATTGAAGCAAATTTGGAAAATACGTCGAAACGATCTAAATATTTTTATAACTACTAGTCCTTGTAACGTAGCATATACCTGTAAAATGCTTAAAAAAAATGTTCTCTAGAAGTGTGTAAAAAGTGTATGTAAAAGTGTCAGAATATTTCGAGAGTGGTATCAAATCAAATTTTTTTCGACAAAAGTTCTGATAGTTGCTCTTACTTAATTGGAGCCTTTTAAGTTCAATGGCGTCCCCAGTTTTGCCCGATTGTCTCCGCTTTTGGAGATAGCGGTACTTGAAACTTTGCTAAAATTAGAACTATTTTATAAAAAAACTCTCAGTTTTGAAGATATTTTACTAAAATTTTGTACACGCTTGTATTTTAATATTTCCTTCACTATCTCATAAAATCATCGAAATCGGTTCATTCTAAAATCTAGCTCCCATACAACTGATTGTCCAGAGACGTTGTTTTGCATTATAACTCCTCCAATTAAGCAGGTAAAAATTTAGTATAGGTTCACTTTAACATATAGCACGCATACAATTTATTAATCAGGCATAAAGTTAGAGTTATCGCGCAAAAACACATATCTGAGTAATCAGTTGTATTGAAGCTATACGTTAAAGTGCACCTATTTCGATAATTTTAGGGAACAATTAAGGTCATATTAAAAAACCGTTATGTGCAAAATTTTAGTAAAATAACTTCATAGCTGAGGGAGTTATTTATAAAATAGTTAAATTTTAATCAAATTTTCAAATACCGTTATCTCGAAAAGCGAAGCCAATCTGGTACAACGGGGGATGCCATTGAATTTAGAACGTCCCAATTAATGAGTTCAACTTTCAAAATCTCTGCTTAAAATTTCCAACTTGAACAATGTAATTTGAATCCAGCTTATTCTTTTGTTTTCTATTTCATGTTTATTCCTCGTCTAACTTTTGAAAATGAATAACACTTATATTAATCGACTTATTAAGAGAATACGAATAAAATGATATATAAAACATAGGTGTGCTCACAAATTTAAAAATAAATTTTTTTTTTGGAGTGTACCTATTTTTTAGATTTGCCCATATATAAATATATTTTTTTATGTGTGTTACCGCATAACTTTGGACCGCGTCAATCGATTTCAATTGCATCGGAAAGGTAGTGTCTCAGAGGTGATCTCATACTAATCTGGTTTAGATCCGATCATTGGATCATGAAATATATATATAAAGGTTTTTGTTAATGCAAAAAAATGTTTTTTTTTTATATCTCTTTTGGCTTAACCGCCGCGTGCTTGTAGCCTTTTTTTGTGACGGCAAAAAATGGGTAAGCGACAAAATCACCTGTTTCATTAAAGATGGACGAATAAAACCACCAGTATAATATACCTATAGCTAAATCGTGGACATTCTTAATCGAATATACTGTATCTCTTTAGCAGAAAATAAAATTATAGTTTGAAAAAACTAAAAATAAGCTTTTTAACCGACTTCCAAAAAGGAGGAGGTTGTCAGTTCGTCGGAATATTTTTATTTATTTTTTATTTCTTTTATTAAATTTTTTATAATTTTTTTTTTATGTATGTTACCGCATAACTTTGGACCACGTCAACCGATTTCGATAATTATTTTTGCATCGGAAAGGTAGAGGTGGTCCCATACTAATCTGTTTAAGATCCGATCAGTGGATCATGAGATATCTACATATTATATACTTTTTTTTGCTGTATGAGGTTTGAAGTCGGTTTTTTTTTGCTAAAAATTACTTGTTGTATACGCATTTGGATCTCAGATAGTTACGTTATTCTTATCTTATTAAAGGATTAATTATTTGAGCATCGATTCTCTTTATAGCCAGACGTTGATCATTTGTGCTGGAGCTTACTCTTTGACTTTAAATAGCAAAGAAGGGACAGTTTTACCACAGAAGTTTTTAGCCTAGGATCCAATGTATATCCCTATAAAAAAAATATTGCCCGACAAGTAAACAAAATTACTGTTTTTAAAATTTTTGCTAAAAATAAATTCCCCAAAGAGCCCCATTTGAAATTATTGAAACGAATTTATGTAACATCAAAAGTATATCACGGAAATTTGGTTAAGAATTACAGTGCACACTTTCTTCTTTTGTTTCTAGTAATTTTTTTTTAAGATTGGTCCAAAAAAGTCATAATAGAGAAAGAAACCAATGCAGGTATTTAAGGCACAGAAAAAAAATTTGTTAAAAATACTATGTTCTCTTTGATGTACGTCAAAGGTAAAGTAGAGGTTGAAACTTGTATGACTGTCCATTGATTTTGCTTGCTTAAGAAATAATATGTTTAAAGACATTTTTATCAAAGTTGAAAAATATGACATTTGAGCAGTTTTGTTACACAAATACTCCCACGACCACAGGAAAAAATATTGGCTACAATTGCATAATATTCGCATTCGCAAAAGTTCCGCATTGAATATGGCGAATGCGAATGTTAAAATTACTGCGGAAGCTCCGCGATTGCGAATATTCGCAACAACCCTGGTACATATGTATTTTTGTAAATACGAAGGTGCTTGAAACTACTCTTAACTTATAAAACGATTCCAAATCTTGGACAATAAATGTTTGACTTCATTTACCACAATTTTGAAAACTGACCAAATCGGCGTCACCAAATCCTTTCATTATTATATAAACATCAGAAAACATAAAAACGTTTGATGTAAATCTCGTCTCACTTTTTATATTTTTCACTTGGTTGCTAAAGTAGTGAAGAATTGAATATAAGTTTTATCTTAATAACTTAAAAACTTGTAGTCTTATTAAAAAATTATATATGAACGGGAGATACTAAATTTAATAACCTTTAATTTGATATATCGCCCTGTTTATGACAATTAACGCATTCCATAGATATTACGAGTCAGTTTTATTTTCGAAATTCCTACACTTTGAATCAATTGCGCGGGCTAAAGATAACTTTTAAATTAATCTTTCGTGGCCAATAACAATTGGCATAGACTTAAGACAACATTATATTACTATAACAATTCCGTCAAATGCCTTTTATTTTCCCCCATATAAAATCGACCCAGCCTATTCCATATATACACGTTTGATGTTGCCTTTTTTAAGATATTTGCTTTTTTTGCCTTTTCTACATTTAAAGAAGTGATTATGGCAAGGAAAAAGCCCTTATTCCTGATAATATGAAAATTTGAAACGTTCCTTATGTAAATTCGGCGCAACTTGTATCAACTGACGTCGCGCTCACGTTTACTACATTCAAGGCTTTTCTTCGCGAAAATCGAATAAAAATGCTGCCAGAAAACTTCAAAAAAAGGCATATTGTTGTTCAATTTTACTACAACTATAGAGATTAAAGTTTTGTGAGTTAAAAATTTGAAAGCAGAAAATAGTCAAAGATTCAAAGCAAACATTTTTCATATAATGAAACTAGTTTATAGTTTTTCTCTTTTTGCTTGTAATATAAACATTTCTAAAATAAATGTATTTTTTGATTATTTTTCAGTTTTTGTCTTTTGCCTTTTTTGCGATTCCTAGTGCCTTTTCCAACCTACTTCGCTATTTTATTTTGCCTTTTTCAGCCTATTTCATTGTTTTTTTATTCAGTGTTGCCAGGTCTTCGGCATGAGAAAACGTCCCTCTTGGTCTGAAAAAACGTCATTTCCTACCCGAAAACGTCTTTTTTCAAATAAATGTACAAAAATTGTTTTTATTAAACTTATATTACATACAAAGGTACATATTTACGTAAGGTATATGAAAATGTCATATCGACAGAACACATTTAAAATTCATTGTAAACTGGTTTGAGATCGTTAATATAAAAATCATTTTATACATACACTTGTGATCAGCTGATTAAGTCATCAACATTTTGATCGATTTTGGCTGTTTCTCCTTTGTTTATTTAATGTTTATTATTTTTTTATAAAAGCCAAGCTCATTATATGACAAACAAAATATAAATCCACATTTCAAACTTTGTGCAAAAATTATAAAAAATCTGCAAAATTTCAGCTAGATTTTCAACATTTTTTTCAGATTTTTTAGAATTTTTTGAGTATGCAGTTTGATAGCCCATTAAATTTCAGGGCAATAATGTGCAAGTTTAAAGGGGCTACATAATCGCGTTGATTTTTAATATATTTTTTTTTCTTGTAGACATTTGGTTAGGGGCACGGTTGTCGAAAATGGTAAATTACGCTCTGCTAAGAGGGAGCATAGCAATACTTTAGCCTTTTTTGCGTTCATTACATTTTCAATAAAGTCTTAAAAAAGTTGCCTACTTTTTCCTGACCTTTTATGCTGCACAGCTTTTTTGATGCTTTTGTGAGCGTGCGTGTTGCCATAGATCGGCTCTTCCTGATTTGGCTATTAATGTGCAATTGCAAACATTACAACAAGCCTCGTAACCTCAAGTGTTTACACAACCAGCCATGGGCGTAGCCAGGTATGGGCAGGGGGTTGCTCGAGCCCCCCCTAACTTTCAAATTTTCCTTATATATATATATAAAATAGTACCCTGAAATGCCAGCTTAATACGGTCGAGCTCCCCCCTAAATTTCATTCTGGCTACGCCGATGCAACCAGCCTTTGAACACGGGATCCTTATTCCAAGAATCCAAAAAATGCGCGTAGGCTTGGTTTGCATCATATTTAAGTCATATGTGTCTAAAAAATAAATATCTTTTGAAGTAGCTGCAGCAAAACACAAAGATTGTAAAGATTTATTAAGAAAATAATTCAAAATCAGTTCCACATACAAGATTTAGTAACAAAGAAAAATTACTGGGAAGTTAAAAAACGTAATTTTTACACAAAAAACGTCCAAACGTCAACAGGATACAAAAAACGTCCGAATGACGTTGAAAACGTCAACCTGGCAACGCTGGTTTTATTTTGCCTTTTTAATAAGTTTTTAGTTCCTAAAAATCCGTTCCCTGCATATGACAATCTCTTCCAGGCGACGGTATTTATATAGTTATGATAATTTGTTTCAAAACTAAGAAAATAAAAGTTAATACGGAAAGAAGAATTCTCTAGTTTGTTGTACTAATGCCATAAAACGGCATGTGTTTTTATTATCATAATTGCTACAAAATGGAACTATCTTTTTCTTGTCAGGTACTAGGATCATCAGAAAAGACTACGGCCCATTAAAAACAGCAGATTCTCCTATCCCGAAATACAATCATCTATAGTTTTTTCCTAACAATGTGGCAACGCCACTTGTAATATGTACATGTTATAAAACTTCAAAAATGCCTGTATCCATAAAAAAAAAATTTGAAGCGAACTACCTTCTATTTTTTATCATGCAAGCAACAAAAATTTCCAACAATTTCAATTTATTATTTTCAATTTTATATGATTTTAAAATGATGGCAAAGTTCAAAAAAAAAATCATGGCCGACAAATTGAGAGAACGGTTCTACCTTGCTATGTTTTCATCGTGCTAAAAATTGTGAAAAATATCAAAACTCCAATGGAATCCTGGCAATCGCTCGCTAAATTTCCATTGCTAAAATTATCAAATTATCTAACACCGCTATTGCGAATGTCGACTAGCAGTAGATAAACGACTATTAACCGATTATCTATTCTGTTGTGAGTGTCGCTTATGCAGCGTTTTAGCTGCATTTAAAATGCAACACTTAGAACTTTCGAACATATGGCCCCTATTATGATTCACAACTTTCAAGAAAGTTGAGTTGTAAGTTGTAAATTGGTATTGTGGGACACAACTCAACTCAACTTTGAAAATGTAGTTGTCTAGCACTAGCATCCTCGGGCTCATCGGTAAAACATAATTCGTAACTGATTAAAATTTTTTTGCTTTTCATTATTTTAACATCATTAAAATAAAATAATATTATGAAAATAACAAAATTTCTATCGAATTTCCGACTTTTTCAATGGCAGTTGTGAACGGCAATAGCAATAGCAATTAATAGTTGAGTTGTATACGAGTTGAGTTGTCTCAGACACAACTCAACTAAGTTGAGTTGTGAACCATAATAGGGACCTATATTTTCGAAGAGCGTTCCTTAAACCATATTTCAACTGTATCCATTTTTTAAATTTTATGAGAAAAGCAATTATTTTTAAAATGATGTGAATGAAACACTAAAGAAACAATTGTAAACAAACAAACAGCTGTTTACAATTCAGTCAACCATTCACAATAGAAGCAATGTGCAATCAGCCGAAGTTGGCAGTATGAGCGCATGTAAGTAGATGTTGCATGTTGTTAAGCGCGCCTACTATTCTTTTGGAAATTTTTGGCGATCAATATTAGCAATAGCGAAATTGGAATCCGGCTGCTGGGCTCGAACGTCGCATACAATATCGTATTAATCGTCACGTAAAAACACATTTTTCGGATTATGACAAACGTGAACGTACTATATCCCATTCAGCATATACGACTGACGTATCACGTAATTTGTTGTTTCTTAACAGATAATTATCATAAATTATCATTAATTTCTGCTGGAAAGCGTTTCTCAACCCAAAAAAACTAGCAGAAACTAGCAGCTCTCTCTCGTTCTTACACTCTTCTTTTTTTGGCTCCTGCTAATTTCCGCTAATAAAATTTTTACTAGCAGAAGCTAGCAGCTGACAAAATGAATAAACAAAAATTCGCGCCAAATATTTTCAATAGTCAAATACACCGATCAGATGTTTACTTGATAGTTTCTGCTAGTTTTGCGTTTCTTTCCTTTTTCGTTATTTCGCTCTCTGTGAGCGTAATTCTCTCGATTTCCCCATTCTTCTTTTTCCTGATAATCATCTGCTAGAAAAGAAAAGAAACAAAGCCTTTATTTCGTATGATTTTCGATCCGTGAACGAATGTTACGATTCGAGCCCCGTATGCATGTCTGCCCGCCAAAAAAGAGGCAAATGCGATAATTGGTTACTTCCCATCATGCCTCTTCGAACGCACAGATAAGTGTTCTTACACGATATGTATTTGCATCTGTAAATGTAACATATGTAATTGCGTCTAGCTGTCGAATTCACAGTCTTTATTTAACTATTTAAAAATACGTTCTTTGCAAACGAAATAAACTGAACTCAGATGATTTTATCTGTGTGTCAGATGAAAATAGAAACATATTATATCGTATGTACGTGCATCTGGTTTGTACAGAAGCAAATCTGATTTGCCTTTACATGATATGTTGCCATTTCCATATGTAAAAAGTGGGCAAACTCTGATTGTTTAAGCCCGATTTACAAACAACCGATATGCCACTCTAAAGTACTTTCCATTCTCGCCTTTCACTTCGGATTTCAAAACTTGCGTCGGGTTTGTTCGAGTTGCAATCACAACCGCAGTATTACGCGAATCATTAAAGTATCACGTTCGTTGTGAATTTCTTACAACGTTTATCAGTTGGGCACAGAAGTGATGTAAATTTTCATCACTACTGCAGTATTCCCGCTTTTATTACAGGCCTCGAACAAGCCCCCCATGATAAAAAAAATAGAAGGTAGTTTCACTTCAAACTTTTTTGACGGATACTGGCATTTTTGAAGTTTCATAAATTGTACGTTTTAGAAGCAGCGTTGCCACATTGATATTAACAAAATATAATTGATTGCATTTTGGGATGGGAGTTTTTATTATTTTTAATGGGTCTTAGTCTTTTCAGACGATCCTAAATAGTATGTATTTGGAGTTTTATTATGTGTAATAATTATGATTAGAAGGTCGTGAGCTGGACCGATTTGAAAATACCTCCAAAAATGTAGTTTTTTATGAATATAGTTATATAATAGTTATTTTAAAGAATTTTTTTTTTAATCTCTTGGACGTTAAAACAGTTTAACCCTAAAAAGCTGCATAAAATTATTTAAAAAAATTTCAACGGGATGAAAATAATGAGTTTTCATGCTTTTTAACTTTTTTTCAAAGACTGGTTTAAGAAAAACTTAAATAACAGGACCAAAACTATACCGATTTAGACTTATGTGGAAAGGTATTTTCTCACCCTTTTTATTTGTTTGCAAAAAAACTTATTCGCGTCCCATTTTTTATACCCGAGCGCACTTGTGCACAAGGGTATATTAATTTTGTTCACATAACGGTTGTTTGTAACAGCCAAAACGATTCGACATAGATATAGACAAATGTATACATATATGCTCAGAATGAATAGAGAAATCGATTAGGCCATGTCTGTCTGTCCGTCCGTCCGTGTACACGATAACTCGAGTAAAAATTGAGATATCTCAACGAAATTTGGTATGTAGGTTTCTGTTAATCCAAGGTTGGTTGGTATTGAAAATGGGCGATATCGGGCAGTAACCACGCCCACTTCCCATATAACGGTAATTTCCAGAAATACGAAAACTGCGATATTTTAGTAACTACTGAAGATAATTCACTCAAAATTGATATTTACAATAATTTTTAGACGAAAAATAAGAATATTATAAATTTTTGGAAAATGGGCGTAGCCACGCCCACTTATGGTTACATGTGTATATCTTGGTAACCGCTGCACCAATTTCTTCCAAACTTGGCACAGTTGTTGGCCTTGGTACAGCATAATAAACCGCCGAAACTTTTTAAAATCGGACAATAACCACGCCCACATCCCATATAACGGTAATTTAGAGAAATACAAAATCTTCGATAAATCAGTAAATATTGAAGCTAATTTATTCAAAATTGATGCTTGCAACAATTCTTTGCCAAGATACACGTTTATGGTAAAATTTTGGAAAATGGGCGTGGCACCGCCCACTTATGATCACATATAAGTATATCGGTAACCGTTCTACCAATTTGTACCAAACTCGGT
>NW_016159137.1:11706-45514 GCF_001687245.7 Rhagoletis zephyria
TTTTTTTTTTTTTTTAAATATCAACACATCTTAATTAAAGTTGAAATGACACTCGTCATACTTTGATTTAAATTATGCAAAGATAAAAAAAGAGTGATAAAATAGCTTTTCAATGATACATTACGAGTCTAACTCGGTGAAGTTTTGACTTAGTTATTTAAGTTTTTCTTAAACCAATCTCTGAAAAAGAACTCAAAAAACAGCGTCTAATATCTCATTATTAGGATTCTATTGAATTTTTTTGTAAGTTTAATGCATATTTTTTAAGTTAAAACTGTTTTGCCATCTGAGGTGATTTAAAAAAAAAAAATACTTTAAAAACTATTTTTATTCATAAAAAAACCAAGGAGGTATTTTCAAATCGGTCCAGCTCACGTAAATCTTAATATTTTTCCGAAATGTTTTGGTGCAATTCTTAAAATATAATAGATTTTATAATTCCAATGGAAAAACAGTAGTAGAGTGATGCAATCTAATGCACATATGTATTCTAGTATACTTACATACATACAAATTGTACTTCGGAAAGATTTTATTCTTTCACGTCGGCTTCTAACCACTTATTTCTAAAAAAGAGAAAACTTGAAAAATTTCACTCCGGAATCCTCCCACAAAATTATAAGATTCCTACAGCTTTCAATTCATTTAATTTTGGCTGCATTTCTTTATTCATTCTGAACGTTTGGAATAAACTTTTTTGTTTATTTATTCTTTAGAACGTTCCTGATGATATGTTGACGTATATTTCAAACGCATTCTGTTTATTCCGGCTGTGAAATGGGATTATCCGGAATGTATAAAGAAACGCAGCCAATATATTATTACAACGACTGATTTTTCGTTTAAAAATCTGTTGTTTGAAATTTTTTCAAAGACAGTTGAAAAACAATTTTTTTTTGTAGCTGGCAGTTTGATTTTGATAGATGCCATAATGGCAGCAAAGGACAAATGGCTAACATGGCGCCAAAATCATTGAGTGAAACTATCTTCTTTTTTGTATCATGATGAAAATGTCCATCAAATACTCCCATCACGTTTTTAAGGCCAATGTGCAAAAAATTATGAAAACAAATGTATGTATACATGTGATTTTGTATCTTCTTTCAACTTATGTCCTTATTTAAAGGTCTCTTTTTAACCAATTTGCAAATGTGTTAGTAAGATAAATGAGAATGTGTTAGTTTCCATGACCCAATTCTTGTAGGGCCGTCATCATGCGTATTTAAGCTCAGTTACCCACAGACGTAAAAACGTAGAACGTATCAGCTGAGACCATCTATCTTATGGCATCTGCGTGTTAACAAAAACTCACCACCGCATGCCCGTGACATAGACATTGCATCTCTCTCCTTCTATCAACAGCAAACTTGATATGTTTCAACGTACTTCTACGCTACGCTACGTACACGTTCGTGGGTAACCGCGCTCTTAACCTAAAATTTCATATTTGGTATAAATAAGGGTACAAACGGTAAGAGCAGGATGCAGATTTTGAACTCCAGTGATCTTACTCAAATCATTGAACAGCTTTACTTTATCAGACCCTTGTTGCAAAAAAACTTTGCTTTAGTATTAATTAAAACGCTAAGGCCCCTATTATGAGTTGCATTCGATTTTCGATCTTCGCTGGCTATCGAAGATCGAAAGTGAAATTCGTATTATGGCTATGCAAGCGTATCGAAATTTTCGTTGAGTATCGAATTTTCTGTTGAACAGAATTTTGCTTTCGTTGGTGTAGCGGAGTGTTAAAAAATTTTAAAAATGTATGATTTTGCATTTATTTTCTTACTTTTTGGCGGCTAGACACTAATTTTAAACAATTTGTATTATATTCAAGCAGTTCTAACGTCGTGAATAGTAAACAAAAGCGCGAAAGTCTGGTTTTACATATGAAAGAAAATCCCTATACGCTATTGGCACGATCTCTGAAAACAAAAACATGGAGCTGTTTATAGTTTTAATATATTTTAAATAGATTTGGATCACAAAATTTCTTAAATATATTGTATGTCAAAATATATTCGAAATACTGCACTTAAACTGTCACGTTTTTTGCTCCTAGCCAGTTTTCTAAGCCCTCATCCTCTGACGAATCGTTCAACCAGAACTCCGTTGTGCTAATTAAATTTTTTTTACCACGCTTTTATAAACTCGCTTTCGTTTTTATTTCATTTTAGGTGCAATCCCGTATTCCTCGGACTCGGACAAGTAAAACTGCCAAAAAATTAAAATTCACTCTGAGCGAGAGAGTAACATTGAAATGTACGAGATCGCTTTCTAGTAAAAAATGGTAACTTCTGTCAACTTCAACATAACTTCCAAATTTCGGTTGTAAATTTTTGCTTATTTTGTATGTAAACACATCCAGCTCACACATGTAAATAACCAAAAATACTTTCAAATTCATTAGAATCTACTTAAACAAGTAATTAAATACTTTTCAACATGAATTAGCAGAGTGCACTTTTCTTTTGTTTACAATTTGGTTGCCAAACACACTACAGCTGATCGTTTGACACATTTACCAGAATTTACCAGCAAAAAATTCTCGGACTAAAACTGGTAACTTCTGACAGAGAGAGAACCGTATTTACTCTCTTTTTTGTCCTCTCAATAGTCAGAGAACCGAGTACGGGATCGATTTCCAGTAAAATCTGACTGATTCTGACTATTTCTGACTAGTCCGGACTTGTACGGGATCGCAACTTTTAATTTTCACAAATTTACATATGTATGTACATATGTATAAGCACCAAGGAATGAAACCGATTCAAAATAACGTTCCGGTTTGGGTTTCGGTTTTGCCAAGTGTTTCGGTTTCGGTTTTGGTTTCGTTCTTCAAAATTTATTTCGGTTTTGGTTTCGGTTTCGTTCCGGTTTCGATTTTTCACAGAAATTTTGTTGATATTATTTAAATCACAATGTCTTAAACGTTGAGGAAAGAAAATCGAAAATTACAGTTCACTGATAATATCAACACTAGGTTCTTTCCCTAACAATCCGGACCGGATTTGGTAATTAGAGAATAAGAGAAACATTTTCTTTCAAAAATGGAACNCACTATTGTGAACAACCTAAACGAGCGAAATTCACAATAGCGGTTTTCTCCATCGAATGTGCGCCATAATACCAAATGAAAATTCGATCGATCAGCACTTTCGACCACAGTCGAAGATCGAATGCAACTCATAATAGGGGCCTAAATCTCATCTAAATTTGATATGAAATTAAAATAGAAAATTTATTTCGGGCTCGCCAAATGTAAGCCAATGTACATATTTTGTATATGCTCGGGCATATGTATACAAATATGTGTGCATGTAATTTGTACGATATTTTTATGTCACATATTTTCCGCATACCAAAACGATATAGATACATACTAAAGGGCTGCAAGAGTTAAGCTGAAATTAGTCAAGAACGTAAACCTACCGGTACGTAAATCCGAGTCAGCTGACACGATCTGTCTTACCAGAGCGCCATGTAAATGAAAACTCAACACCGCAGAATTTTTCTGTAGTTGTAGCCCGTAGCGCAGAAATCTGCGGAATTTAGATTTTTCCGTGTCAGCTGATTTCTTCCTTCTATAGATGGTTGCCACTTCGTCAGTTTTGTAGATGGCAAAAAAGTTATAATGTCCTATTCAAAATACGTTTAAAATATTTGAAATTTACTATTGAATAAGGTTCTTTGTTGAAAACTAAGTAGTTTATATTTAGCTACGATCTATTATAGCACGAAAAATTGTAGTTGAAAAGGTAAGTTTATGAAAAGGCATTGATGAGTGGCAACACTGTAGTAAGCAACACTGAGGGCTCCAGTAATCGACAAAATTCTGCGTATATAGACTGCGTTTAAGTATACGTTCTGCGTTCTTGACTAATTTCAGCTTTAACTCATGAATTCATCCCATAACTCGAGTCTAGCGCCGCTGTTGAGTTGAATCGATCGTTAAAAGGCCGTTCGCACCAGGCGATTTTGCGTTCAACTCACGCAGGGTTGCACAAAAAAAAATTGAATGGCTAAAAATAACAAAATAGCCCTGCGTGAGTTGAACGCAAAAGTTGAACGCAAAATCGCCTCGTGCGAAGCAGTGGTTGGTGGTGTGATGAATTAACAAGTTTATCCGCTAGTGAAAGACAAGAACTCACATATTTTCTTAGTATCTGCATTCAACTAGTTTCAACTCAACAGCGGCGCTAGACTCGAGTTTATTTATGAGTTGATTCTTGCAGCCCTTTTAATACATATGTACATAAATTATTTTGCATACATTTTTGAAAATCGTTTTCAGGTTTATATACTAAAACAGCTTCAATTTTTTCGCGAAAGCCTGTAGTTTTAGAAACAATTTTGTTATCAATTTGATTACAATGTTTTTTCCAATGAATTAAGTAAATTCGTTAAACTAAAGTCATTTAAGAAAAAATAAAATATTATATGCAAACATACATAGAAGTAAAATTTTTATCAGGATATTTTAAACAATCTTTTATAAATACGCAACTAAATGTCGATAATAAACATGCGTCAAAGGACATGTTTTGGTTAAAAGACGTATCATTTAAATATTTACAAGAATACCCACTAAAGAACTAAACATAAAACAAGGTGATACACTATTATGTAGGTAGTAACATGAGAAGGAATCCTTAAATTTGCCCTTATCGATTTAAATTTCCATTGATATGGCGATTCCCATTTCCTGACGTTTTCGTAGATGTTTCATCGAAATTATCGTTAAAGAGCTCGGAAGCGGTAAGTTTGGCTAGATTAGATGCCGTTTCTGTTGCCATTGATGCAATACGCGCATCGCCAGCGCCATTTAAATGCAAGTTATTGTTGATTCTCAAGTGATCCAACTGCTCCTCGAGAAGGGAATCCTCCGCTGCTCTTAAATTCCCATTACTAATCGACAAGTTCTCGTTACGACGTAGAGATTGAGGCGAGTTTAAATTGGTTTGATCAAATGCCAATGATTCCGGGCCAACAGCATAGTAAGGGGAACGCGGTCGCGGAATGTCATCAGCAGGCAAGGCAAAACCATGCGAAATTAACATGTGGCCAATATTGACTTCTACTCCTGGAAATATGATAACAATTATATATGTCTAAACAGCAAGAGTATTTTAATTTGTACCTTCAGTCAAGTCGAAAAGTTCAACACCGGGTATAGGTGAACTCTCGCGAGCTGGGGCAGTATCGACTATGGCCTTTTGACGCTCTTTGTATGTAACAGCGCGGGAAATTAATTTTTTCCAGTTCGCAACTGCAGGAAAATAAACATTAATTTGCTTATAATCATATCTCAAATATACTTCATTTTCCTTTTACACGATTTTGTCTCATACTCGAAATTTTACTATATACATATGTACATTTTTTTTTATCGAACAAGTTAGGAGATTCGGAAAAAAATTATTTTCGCACGTGTTTTTTTAATTCCCCGACTAACCATGTAAAAAGGGAATAAGGTAAGTGTATACACCTTATACTTGCCTTGGGTAAGTTCCTCAAACTTTTGAATTGATTGTGTTTCCCAAGTGTCTGGATCATTCAATATTGTAGACTTAACTCCGGCTAAAAAGCATTCCACTGCTTGAAATCTATTGTGTTTGAAATATGTAATTTTAAAGGTAATACTACATGAATTGTGTGAATTTAATATACCTTAAAGTCAGAAAATCTGTACGCAGCTCAAATACTTCGTGAGGGGATACATATTCACTGTCACCGTAATCAACGAAATACAGGTCCAATACTACTTCGTTTGGGTTGTATTGATTTGGCAAAATGCCAACAATTTCTGCACGATACCACTTCCCATCGTATTTAAATATGGCTGCTACTATTTGCCCTAGATACGGTTCTTGGATTTGATGGCGAGCCTTATTCTCTGGTTCACTATAATAGTCTGTCATTGATTGGACCATGTCATCCAGTTTCTTCGATTGTGGGCCAATTATTTGTACCCAGAACTTAGAAGGCGAAGCAATAGCAGAAACGTATACCTCCATAGGCTTTTCCTCGTCTCGAGCTGCGAGCATTTTTTCACGAGGCAGCAAATGGGAGCTCAATGATGTTTGTGAAGAATACATACTAGAATTTATGCTATTCGAAGGGGAGCGCCGAGGTTCCCGTCGGTGCTCAACTTCTTCAACGGCCCGACGAAGTTCTTCGTCCTCTTCAATTTTTTCCTCAAGCAATTTGCGGGCGATATTTACCTACAAAAAGTATGAAATTTTTTTAAAATTATGAATTATATGTTCATGTGAGGCTTGAAATTTTAAACTAAACTTTGCAAAACAAAAATTCAGTAAGAATGGAGTGCATATTTATTTTTACAGAACGGTGTTTTAAAGTCCCTACATATGTAATTACAAAAAACATTTTGTCTCACCTGTTGCTGGTTGCCGGTAATAAGAATGCGACGTCTGTCCTTAGCTCCGCCACTACGACCCCCGCCTGAATCCACAGCCACCTTAGCCAAGGAGATGCGGCATATTTCTTGCATTGCTTCGCCACATCGTCCCATAATTTTGCCACACACACTTTGCGGCACCCAGATTTCTTCCTTGATAATAGGCGCCCTTTCGATCTCTTTAAGCAGCAATGAACGCGCTTGTTTGACGCCATTTGCGTTACCAGTTATATCACAGATTTTGTACTTCTCATTTTTGTCTCTATAATTGAATAGACACATACATTCTTAGGTATAAATAAAGTAGAAACATTTTTGTGTAAGAAGAACTCACTTCAAACGAATTTTGGTACGTGTCTGTTGTTCAATAGAGCTTAAATTAGCTCCGCCGCGACCTACACACAGCGGTATGTGCTCATTTGATATCTCAAAATTAATTTGTATCTCTTTTCCTTTTTGTTTTGGAGAGTTAGTTGGTGCCGGCTTTCCTCTTCTCTGTTTTACTCCTGGTTTCTGTTGTGCCACATCCTCGTCTTCGTCGCGAGTTTTAAAGTAAGCGTATAGCATAGCGCCACCCAAAGTGCATAGACCAAAGCCGAGGATTAATTTATATGTCGGCAAGTCGGCGAAAGCGTTATGCCGTAGCATATTTAAAATATAATTTTTTTATTTTTAATAATACAAAAAGCTAAAAAATAGTAAAAGAAAAATAGAAAAATGATAAAAATGTACAGCAAATTTGTTTTTAAGTGCACGAATATTTAAATAAGCTCGGTATAAATACTGCTATTCACAAAATTGGGCGAACGCTTTTTTATGTTAATATTCGCAATGTTTAACATGCTTAAATTTTTTATTAAAATATGGCTTATATTTTATTATTATTACACTAAAATTTGATGGGCTATGAAACTGCATACCTTAATTGTTTTAGAAATTCTTACTAAAATGTTTGCGATTTTGCTGAAACTTTGTAGATTTTTCGTAACTTCCGTACACGGTTTCATTATTGGATTTAAATGGGGTTTGCTAAATTATAATCCATATTTTAATACAAAATGAACAAACAAATTTTAACGAATATTAACAAAAAAAGCCGTACGCTCAATTTTGTGTGTAACAGTACATTTTTTTTTTTTTAGTTTTTTGGGGTGCTACCCCCTGAAATGGTTGCATATAAGGAGAAAATATGTCTCATTTAATATTGACTCAATTGATAATGATGACACATCGTGCATTTCGCGTCAAGCGGACAGGGGAAAAAATTATAGTTTAAAAAACTAAAACTCGCTACGCAATTTTAGAATGGAAATTGCTGCATCTTTTAGGCGCATCATTTTACATAGTTCCATCCCAAGCTAATTAAATCGAGGTAAAAAAGGGTGATGCTATAGAATTCCTTTATATTTTGGGTAATTGTACCTGTGTGAGATATGAAATTGTGTACATATTTTTTTTTTTATATGATGGTTACTTTTCGAGTTATTGGCTTCCAAAGAATAGTAAAAATTAAAATTAGGTGTTTTGTAAAGTAATTTTTTGTATTGAAAAAAAAATAATTAAAAAAATTTTTAAACTTCGCGATTTGGTGTAAAAATGTCTCGCTTTTTAAAATGCGAAATAGATTTAATAAAAAAAAACATTTTATACCACATCGGAAATGAAAATTTAAAAACAAAATTTGAGAAACTTCGACCAATTTTTTTTTAATATATATATGGCCCTTATTATGAGCTATGCAAGCGTGTCGAAATTTTCGTTGAGTATCGAATTTTCTGTCGAACAGAATTTTGCTTTCGTTGGTGTAGCGAAGTGTTAGAAAATTGTGAAAAATGTATGATTTTGCATTTGTTTTCTTACTTTTTGGCGGGTAGACACTAACTTTAAAAAATGTTTATTAATTTTATGCAGTTCTAACGTCGTGCATACTAAACACAAAGGCTGGTTTTACTTATGAAAGAAAATCCCAAAGGCTGGTTTTACTTATGAAAGAATACTCTGTTGGCACGATCTCTGAGAACAAAATCATAGAGCTGTTTACAGTTTTAATATATTTTAAATAGATTTGGATCACAAAATTTCTTAAATATATAGTATGCCAAAATATATTCGAAAGACTACACTTAAACTCTCTCAAAATTTTTCTAAGCTCTCACCCTTCTGACGAATCGTTGAACCAGAACTCCGTTGTACTAATTTTTACCACGTTTTTATAAACTCGCTTTACTTTTTATTTAATTTTAATTTGCGCAAATTTACATAAATATGTATAAGCACACTATTTAGTTTGCTCGATTTGTAAACAAAGCTTCTGCGCGGTGAAAATATACTATTGTTAACAACCTAAACGCGCGAAATTCACAATAGCGCTATTTTTCATCGAATGAGCGCCATAATACCAAATGAAAATTCGTTCGATCAGCACTTTCGACCACAGTCGAAGATCGAATGCAACTCATAATAATAATATTTTTATTTATATTTTTTTTTAATATAGCCTCAGGTATAATTATAATACCCTAAAAGTTTTAGAGTATGATCTGAATTAGTTTGGGAGTACGTATGATGCTACATACGTGCAGTTTTAAAATTGGTTTGGCACCGGCCGCTTCACAATCTCCACTCAACTTCTGTCCAGTGACGTTTTTATAGGCAGTTTGTGTGATGCCCTGGACACTCTGAAACGACATGCTTATATTGCAAAGGAACAGTCGCTTTATTTTAAGAATCCTAGGGAAAATTTTGACGAAGGAGAAGTCGTCGTACAGTGTGATTTTGCAGAAAATTATAGTTTTGTTGTCTCAAGATGCCGCCCAGGCTTTCCATTGGAACAACGACCAGGCAACACTCTTCACCTCGGTTTTTCGTTATAAAGATGTGTAGGGATCTTATTGTTGTTATTTATTTGTTTGGAAATGGTTCTACTTTGTACTTATTTCTACTTTGTACTTATTTTTAATTTAAAGAATATTAGAATATTATGTTGTGATTTCTTTCAAGAAGAAAATTTGTGGTATTCCAAGACGAATTTATATAAGGTGGTGTTACTAGCTCAGCTGATTTTGTGTATGTGTTTCGCCGCACGGCTTCTGATATCAAATTGAAAAATTTTGTTTGAATTTCTACACACACTCTTACAGATTTTTAGAGTTCATGCCGCCAAAGCAAAAACAAAATACATGTAAATTTTTGTTTTGTACTCCTGCTATCACCTTATATTAATTCGCCTTGTGATATTCATTGTGAAATTTCATAAAGAACTTGTTGGTCATTAAATCAAAATATTTTTGATTATTAAAAATAAAATCATTAATTTATTTCACTTAAACACCTGGAATTGTGATTCTACATTTGGCGACCCTGCCCAAGTAATCTAGGGATCTTATTGTTGTTATTTATTTGTTTGGAGATACTTTGTCCTTATTTCAACTTTGTACTTATATTTAATTTAAAGAATATTAGAATGTTATGTTGTGATTTCTTTCAAGAAGAAAATTCAGAAGAAAGAAGATATTCAAGAAGAAAGAAGATATTCATTGCCCAATTTCATAAAGAGCTTTTTGGTCATTAAAATAAAATATTTATGATTATTAAAAGTAAAACTCTTAAATGCCTGCAATTGTGATTCGACAAGATGGAATTGAAATAAAACACAGCAGCATTGTAATGATCTCGGATGACTTAAAACATGATACGGCCACTTTTTACGCTTTCCAAAAAATTCTACACTAGCACCTTTTAGAAAAAGCAATAGCTGCATCGAAAATTATATATGTATATAACAGGCCAAATCCATCTCAAATCAGGCAGGCTGACAACTTCACATCGTAAATTTGATTGCCGATGAAATATGTTACTCTACAAGGAAAATGAGAGGATACGTATTTTTTCTTTTTTTTGGAAAAAACGATTTTTAATAAATATATGCACATATCAATTTTGAATTATAAAAATAAAAAAAAAAAACGAAACAAAAATTGTGTTTTGATTCTTATAGGTGGCCCAGCTTTCATTGAAAATTCGTTTGAAATTTACAAAACTTAAAATTTACAAAATGGCGGCCAATTTTGTAAAAAGAATAAAAGTTAATTTTCTCGAAAAATGCACTCTTTTTTTCCTCAAAATTTTACAACAAATTTTTACCAATAATAGGAATTAATACAAATTTGAAACGGGCTAAACTATTTTTGAAGTCAGGAGATTTTTTTCCAAAATGAAAAAAAAAACTTTATTTGGCAAATATGATAAATATTATATTAATCTTATTATATTATTACATATTTAAAAATAAATAGTTTGCCAATTATGTTCAGCTATTCTGGCCATGTTGCCGCTGTGGTGTGGTGCTAAGCAGTGCGCGCTTCCACTCCGCAGGGCCTGGGTTCAAGCCCTGGTGAAAGACACATCGCAAAAAAATTTTGAAAAAAGGTTTTTTCTTAACAGCGGTCGTCCCTCGGCAGGCAATGGCAAACCGCCGAGTGTATTTCTGCCATGAAAAACAACTTATCATAAAAATACAATCGCCGTTCGGAATCGGCGTAAAACTGTAGGTCCCTCCCCTTTGTGTGTTGAATTTGAGTTAATGTCGGTATATTTGCCTCCGAAATTTATGTTCAGACGTTACTGAAAAAGGAAGTGATTTTGATATGACCATCAAAATCAGCCGATTCGCGCAAATTGTCATGCATGGAGAGCGAAATCTACAAAAATACTTTGAAGAGAAAATAATGAAGTTTACAAAATGTGATATAAAAGCAAACTAAAGGTTGGATTAACTTTAAAACAATTGTATATGTCAAAAAATTTATTTATTTAAAGCGATATTGTTGTATTTTATTAGAAGATATAGTGCTTAAAACCACTGCTATTTAGAGCTTTGTTTCAAGAAGTAAGAGGGGCAAATCAGATTTCTCAAATAAGTGTGAAAAGAAATATGAAATAAGAATATGCCTTTTTGACACAAAAATTAGAGAATTCGAATTGCATGCATTTTTTGCGATCGGATTCCAAACCAAAACATTTTTTCAGAGTATTCTGAATTGTAAAGAAATTTTAAAGAATTCGTAAAGATTTTTTTTGCCGAATTTTCTAAAATAAAATAAACTGTGCACACTTCTATTCTTTTACGAAATTTCGGAAGAAAATCGGTAAAGCAATGAAAACAATGCTGCTATGTGACGAATTTCTTGCAGAAGTTTTTTCAGGATTTTCTTTATTTTTCGTACAGATATTTCTTTACGAGTTCGTGTCAATGAATGACACTCCCTTAACTCCCTTACAAAAACTTTGTACACACACACGAACCCACACACAGTGCCTTGCTAAGAGAGCCGATTTTGTCAAGAGGGAGTGAGAAAACTGTTTTTTGAGCAAACCTTTTATTACTGAATCAAGGTGTCAACCACTTCATATAACTTTCTTTGAAGATTCGTAAAAAAAATCGTTACAGAAATGAGATTATCCTAAAGATTTCGTTCAGATTTGGGGAACTTTGGTTTGCAGGGTATATACATAAGTATGTATGTATATATGCATGTATGCATCAGAGATAGGCGCGGGATATCGGGACCACGGTACTGATTTCAAAATGACTGGGATGGGCTTTAGGGGACGCACAATTGAGCCTTGCGCTTTTTTTCCAAGCTCTTGACGACATCTTGGTATCGCCTGCAGACTACATGTGACAGACGTCCAACCTGGCAGTATTAACGGTCAGAACGCAATCTAAGGATACACATGGCAATAGGTACACAGAAACGACGACGCTTATCGTATGGGGGTGGCATACCATCGAAAACACGAAGGTGTGCAAGAGTAGCCTGACCACGCTTGGTTTGTGTGGAATCGTAACTCGCACAGCTTTGTAGAAGATGCGTGAAGGACCACGGAAGTGATATGGACAACGATTCACATTGCAGCGTTTACGTAAGTAAAGATGGTGCCCCTCAACATATAAAAATAGATTTAACTTTGCAAACCTCATTTTTTATAAAGCCGATTTCAATACGAAAGCAGAGATATATTTCCACGCAACATCTCATGGAAAGGGACCACGCGATGGACTTGGAGGGAATCTCAAACGTTTAGCTACGCGTGCAAGCCTTCAGCTACCTAGAAGTATATTAATCGTTTCAGCTGTAGAGTTATACGACTGGGTATATATATGTAGAAGTATATTAATCGTTTCAGCTGTAGAGTTATACGACTGGGTATATATATGTAGAAGTATATTAATCGTTTCAGCTGTAGAGTTATACGACTGGGTATATATGTAAGTATGCAGTTTGGAGGATGGTTCCGTGCGCAGAAGTGGAAAACTTTTGACTGCCTTTCACCTGGGAGTGGCCAGAAGCGATTCTTGTGCGTACGGTTCAAATCGCAGCTCACAACGTCCGGATATCTATATCCACGTATCCTCTGGCAACCAAACACCCGTTTGGGAGCGAGCTAAAGTGAGAAGGCGTAAAACTTCGCGTGCGCTGGGTTTGGGTCCCGCCACGTTAAAACCCTGCCCAATGAAAGAGAACAAACAGCCTCGGATTAGACCCCCTGGTTTTGATGGCGACCACGGCAAACGTATAAAGGACTATGATTTAAGGGTATGCACCTGGAATATCCGGACCCTTAATGGGGAAGGTGCCTCGGCCCGGCTGATTGATGTCCTCGGGAAGACAAAGGCTGGCATCACCGCCATACAAGAAATGCGATGGACGGGGCAAGGAAAAGTAAGCGTGAAGCCTTGCGACGTCTACTACAGTTGCCACGTAAAGGAGCTCAAATTCGGTGTTGGATTCGTGGTAGGAGAGAGACTCCGTCGCCGAGTACTGACGTTCACCCCGGTGGAAGAACGAGAGACCGAAATACGTGAGTGCGACGAGCTTGAGATGCTGGCAGACAGGAAGAACGCCAGAAAATTCTACCAGAGGGTTAGGCGACTTACGGAAGGTTCCAAGACCAGGGCGATCTCCTGTAAGAACAACAATGGCGACCTAGCGAAAGATGTCAAGAATGTAACGGGTGATTTTTTTGAGGTTAGGATTTTCATGCATTAGTATTTGACAGATCACGTGGGATTTCAGACATGGTGTCAAAGAGAAAGATGCTCAGTATGCTTTGACATTTCATCATGAATAGACTTACTAACGAGCAACGCTTGCAAATCATTGAATTTTATTACCAANCAAGCTCTTAAAAAATCAAAAATTGTGGAGGGAACACTTTTACAACCTATTGAATGGTAGCAGCGCTGAAAGTAGTGAAGAAGACGAACCCGAGCCCCCATTCGATGATGATGGAGTAGCTGTCCCACCGCCTGACTATGACGAGGTAAGAATAGCGATTACGCGGCTGAAAAACAACAAAGCTGCTGGAGCTGACGGCCTGCCAGCCGAGCTATTCAAGTACGGCGCACATAGGGACGAATCGACAATATAAGACGACAAAAATATTTACTCCATATGTATTTGAAAGATTTCAATGAAATTTGGTAATTAGGGTTTTTCATCATCACTGATTTCGAATATTATATTAAATTTCCAAAATTCACAATGGCGGATCCAATATGGGGGACGATTTCTTAAAAAATGTCTATATTGTTATGAAGCTTGGTGTCCAGGGATTTTCGTCGTCACTGATTTCGAAACTGATATTCAATTTTCAAAAATCAAAATGACGGATCCAATATGGCGAACGATCTCTTCATAAATTTATAAATTTTTATGAATCGTAGTATTTACTCCATATGTATTTGACAGATTTTAATGAAATTTGCTAATTAGGGATTTTCGTCGTCACTGAATTCGAATATTAAATAAAATTTCCAAAATTCAAAATGGCGGATCCAATATGGCGGACGATTTATTAAAAAATTTATGGATTGTTGTGAAGCTTGGTATCCAGCGCTTTTCGTCATCACTGATTTCGAAATTGATATTTAATTTAAAAAATCAAAATGGCGGATCCAATATGGCGGACGATATCCTCAAAAATGTATAGATTGTTATGAAGCTTGGTATCCAGAGATTTTCGCCGCCACTGATTTCGAAATTGATATTATATTTTCGATAATTCAAAATGGCGGATCAAATATGGCGTCCCGAACAATATGCGTTTTACTTTTAACGCAATGCATTACCGTTAGCACCATTTAAACCCATTTTAAATTTTGAAAATTTAATTTCAATGTCGTAATCAAAGATAACGAGGATCTCTGAATACCAGGCTTCATAACAAGCTATAATTAGAAAAAAAGTGGTCCGCCATATTGGATCCGCCATTTTGATTTTTGAAAATTTAATAACAATTTCGGAACTAGTGACGCCGAAAATCTCTGGATACCAAGCTTCATAACAATCTATACATTTTTTAAGATACCTTCCGCCATTTTGTTTCCGCCAATTTGAATTTTGAAAATTTGATATCATTTTCGAAATCATTGACAATGAAAACCCCTGGATACCAAATTTCGATGAAATCTGTCAAATACATATGGAGTAAACATTTTTGTCCTCCTATATTCTCGATTCGTCCCAATAAACGACTTAAGAAAAATATGCTCTATTTAATGAAGGGGAAAAGGGGGGAAGAGTTCGTGATATTTTTACATTGGCAATTTGTTGGATTTTCGAACTGTAGAAGAGAAATTGCTGTACTCGTTGGAACTTTTTTTATAACTTTAACTAACATAAAAATTTCAAAATTGTTTCAATAAAAAAGGCGATTTATAAAATAGGTATTATACCCATTTTACATTTATTAACAAAAATCGCAAAATAAAGTACATACCTCACGCCTCACTTTGCATTTTGTCAAAATCATTAGTTGTTAATAAGAATAAAATGACAAGCGAAACTATTTTATCATCGCTTCAAACAAAAAATTATTTAATTCGACGCACGATAGAAAACCCAACTTTGCGCTTCTGCTAAAGCTGCTGCGTTGCGTTACAAGTCAAAATTTGTATACAGTATACAGCATGATAGAAAAAGGAAGGTAGTTCCATTGTCACTTTTTCGTCGCCATATTAACAACCTGACAATTAAGTAGATTGTGACATTTCGTGCTACCGTATCCAATATCTAAAATCCTCCAAATTTTGTTATTAATTTTTTGTTTATTTACAATCGAAATTTGAACAAGCAAAAGGTATTTTGTTGGGTACGGCTAGGTTATTTGTACATTAATTTTGGGTTATTGTGTGCAAACGTTTAACCCAAAGCAAAAAATTTTAACACATACGTGTGGTCAAACAATTAAGCGTTAGTTTAAAATAATGATTTCAAATTTTCAGATATAAATTTATGAATAACTTCGGTTTGAAATATGGATCTTTTTGTAAAAAATACTGTGGTCAGCGTACCCGGACTGATGAGGGTTATTTTTTCTAACCGCTGCCGAAAGCCTTCAACGTGGAAAGGTATTTTGCGCAAAAATCCTGTGGTTAGCGTAACTCGAGTTTATATTCTCCCTGTCAAAATGATGATTATACACCATTTTTCAATGCGTTGCCCTCCCCCCTCCGTCTCCGCTCCCCACCCATAAACCATTGCACAAATAGCCGAACATTTCCCCTTTTGTTTTTGAAAGAGAAGACGTCTAATGCTCCATAAGTTCATAATTGTGTTTCTAGTTTTCATACTAACAATAAATCATCAATTTTGTTTCACACCCCCTCCAATATTGAACAGTAAAATATATTTATTTTTACCCAAAGAAACAACGATATTGTTGAAATTTACTAGAATTGGATAAGATTCACTTCTCTTAAGGTCATGAGGCCTATGGGTTCCAAAGTAAATCCGTTTTCAAGTTACTTGAAAGACATGGACAGATACAATATCGAAATGTGTAATTTCAGTGTCTCAATTATATCAGAAACAATCGTATCCGATATAGAAAACTGTAATAGTCCTGGCTAGCTATATTGTGTAATAATCAGATGACATAATGACACAAAAAAAATTGTTAAAATATGTTCACCAGAATTTTATGAATGTAAAAATAAAGATTTTGGCAAGTAGTTATCGAATTTAATGAAAAACTTGAACGTTTTTAAGATAAAATATTAATTATTTTTAAGAGACAAGTGTTAATACAATAATTTTGTTTATATTCTCAAATTCAGGATATGAAATCCCCTCCACTAAAAACTTAAATTGGGTAACGCCGCTTCGAATTTTTTACAATTGAGCGATTGTCAAAAATCTCCTTTTTAATCAAAAAGTTGTTTATTGAAACTACCTTCTTTTTTGTATCATGGTATACACAAAATGTATACAACAAAGTGTGATTGATTTTGACATTGCTCTCATACGAAACAGGCTATACTGTCAAATTGAAATGAATTGTTAACCCATTTGAAAATGTGTTTTTTTTCAAATTTGAATTTGTTAAAAAAAAAATTACACAAAAATTTTTGAAGCAGCAGATTTTCTTAATAAACGTGAAATTGTTAAGAGATAAACCGCCGAGGAGAGCAAGTAAGCACATTTAAGTTTGGTAATAAGTAAATACGATTGACTTTGCTTAAATATTTAATGTAAGGAAACAAAGATGAAACGGAGCAAAACGTTTGAACGGTGCGCTGTATGCAATAAAAGTCAGGACACGAAAATAGTGCGATGTTTTAAACCACCTAGTTTCGAATGAAGACGGCAGCGATGGGAAGAAAGCTGTGGTGATGTACTACGTGATTCATCTCGCGTTTGTGTAAACCACTTCAAGGAAAGTGATTTCATTAGTTGTCCGTCCAAATCAAGCACTTTCAAACGAGCTCGTTTATACCCAGGCGCAGTCCCAATGCCATACGAAATAACTGAAACAAGTGAGGATTTAGAACGCGATCAGGATACATTATTTGTTGATGTCCAAACTCAAACAGGCGACTCTTTAGAATGCACGTTGCGAACAGAAATATTTCGGCTTACCGAAATAATTAAAACCATGCAAGAAAGTATGGAAGAGCTTAATTTAAAACTGCTCGAAGCAAAGTCTTTAATGGAAAATTATTTCGTATGGAAAAAAAATTCAATTTCAAAATTGTTAGAATTAAACTCACATATAAAATTGGAAACAAATGTAAAATCATACTTTTATAAGTGTCGAATAATGTTTAGGATAAAAAATTTAAATATAACAAGTAATTTTTAGCAAAAAAAAAACCACTTCAACTCTCATATAAAAATATATATATATATATATATATCTCATGATCCACTGATCGGATCTTAACCAGATTAGTATGGGACCACCTCTGAGACACTACCCTTCCGATGCGATTATCGAAACCGGTTGACGTGGTCCAAAGTTATGCGGTAACATACATTAAAAAAATAAAATAAATAAAAATCCTTTAAAAATAAACGCACCAAAGCATAAAACTTGGGCAATTAAAAACAAGAAANGATTATCGAAACCGGTTGACGTGGTCCAAAGTTATGCGGTAACATACATTAAAAAAATAAAATAAATAAAAATCCTTTAAAAATAAACGCACCAAAGCATAAAACTTGGGCAATTAAAAACAAGAAAATTGCTAAAACGATTTTATAAACAATTTGTTTTATTCTATTGACAAAATATATGTAATGTAAGTAAAACAAAACTATAATCGAAATAAAAGCCTAGGGCATCAGTGCTGACAAGATACATGCATCACTAAGGGTTAATTCGTTTGTTTATACTTTTTGACATTATAGTACCTTAAAAGAGAGCCGCACTGAGTTGTCAATCACACCTTGTTTAATACACCTTGGGTATACAGTAAACCAGCCATTGACAATATGCTTATTTGAAAATTAATACATGAAATATTGTGCATGTATAGAATTTTTTTGTCATTAACCCATAGGCAACGACCGGTGCAAAAATACACAAGAATGTTTGACTTTTTTGAATTGTAAATTTAAACAGCAAAGTTCATAAAGAAACTAATAAAACAAAAATATTGTTAATTACTACATGGGAGGTGGGCGTGGTTATTGACAGATTTCGAAAAAAATTTAATACTAACCTAAATTATACCAAAGGCAACTTCGGCACCGACTTTCGTTAAAATATCTAAATTTTGTTCGAGTTAGCGTGTTTACAAACAGACACGGCTGAACCAAATCATCTCGTCGTTCTGAATATTTTTATATATATGTATGTATGCATATGTGTATACATTTTATACTGCTGACAAACGAGCTCGCTTATCTGCATAAACCGTCTTCATCTGCATTAACTAATGCATTATCCTCTTGAATATGCTTATGTGAATAAGCGGCTGAACAAATGCATACAAATTTCGTGCATTTGTTCGAGCGTCGATATATAATTTTGTGTACATATTTCATAAAAGCTACGGGGGTCTCCACAATAAGAGTGGTATATTTGAAAATTATAGAGTTCTACCTTTAAGCTAAGTAGTATTTGTTTTACCCCCTAATCGATAGGACCATTTTCCAAAGCCAGTGCATTATTCAGTCAAAGCTTTGTTCGGAACACGGTATGACTTATGTAGGAACTACAAGCGGTCATAATCGCTTCTCGCCTGATTTGCTTGGAATTTTGTTTTTCGCGTTATTTTCTTTTATGTGACTTGAAAGTATTTTTCACTATAAGAAAATATTGAAATTGGGTTTCATTTGGGTTAACGAAAACGACAACTGTGAAAAAATATCAACCAATACATTCAAACAAATTGTGAAGTAAGCATATTTACATTTTTTGTTATGTCTATCTGGATTATTATATTCTGTGGACTGGTGTATAAGGAGTATTAGGAAGGTATGTGTGATAAGATTTAAATACTTTTGTTTTTCTATTTTTGTCGTCGTAATTAGTCACTTTGTCCTTATGTGCGGCGGCGAGGAGCTGATGAGCTGCATGCATCAGCTCGTATGCAGAATATGGTCAGATGAACGCATGCCCGATGACTGGAATTTAAGTGAGCTCTGCCCAATCCACAAGAAAGGCGACCCCGCCATTCGCGCCAACTACCGCGGAATCAGCCTTCTAAGCATAGGTTATAGGACCTTATCAGTGTGGCTTTAGGCCTGGCAAATCCATCATATATCAGGTATTCACAATACGTCAAATCTTGTAAAGGACCCGCGAGAATAGGATCGACACACACCATCTATTTGTCGATTTCAAAGCCGCTTTCGACAACACGAAGAGAAGTTTCCTTTATGCCGCGATGTCTAAATTTGGTATACCCGCGAAACTAATACGGCTGTGCAAAATGACGTTGAGCAATACCACCAGCTCCGTCAGAATAGGAAAGGACCTCTCCGAGCCGTTGATACCAAACGAGGTTTCAGAAAAGGGGACTCCCTTTCGTGTGATTTCTTTAATCCGATGTTGGATAAGATAATAAGAGCCGCAGAACTGAACCGCTCAGGCGCAATACTTTACAAGAGCGTACAATTGTTGGCGTATGCCGACGACATCGATATTATCGGTAAAAACAAACAAACAAGCATTAACACCAATAATAATGTCAGCCTTGAAATCCAACGGAGAATCACTCTTGCCAACAAGTGCTACTTTGGGCTGAGTAGGCAATTGAGAAGTAAAGTCCTCTCTCGTCGTACAAAGATCACACTCTATAAGTCACTCATCATGCCTGTGCTGGTGTATGGCGCGGANGAATATCGCACCCGATTTAACGATGAGCTTTACAACGATATAGACATAGTGCAGCGAATTAAAATTCAGCGGCTCCGCTGGCTTGGCCATGTAGTTCGAATGGACAGAAACGCTCCTGCTCTGAAAATATTCAACGCGGGCCACGATGCTGGTAACAGAGGAAGAGGAAGGCCTCCTCTGCGTTGGAAAGACCAGGTGGAGAAGGACTTGGCTTCACTTAGCATTTCCAATTGGCGTCAGTTAGCACAGAAGAGAAATGACTGGCGTGCTGTTTTGGACTCGGCCAAAATCGCTTAGGCGGTTACAGCGCCAAAAAAGAAGAAGATGCAGTTTGTTTCAGCTCTTTGATATACGCAAGTAGCATATTGGAATATTAATGTTAATTACAATAATTGAATATACTTGTGAAATTTAATTTTAACCAAAATGTATTCAACAAAGTGTGATTGAATTTGACATTGCTCTCAGAAGAACCATCCTATAAAGTCAAATTTAAAAAATTTTGTATGAATTTTGGATCGATTGTTTATATTTTTTGGCATAATAGTACCTTAAAAGAGAGCCTAACTAAGTTGTCAATCACACCTTGTTTAATACACCGTGATTTTAACTACAATAATGAGTTTTGACTTACCCTTTCAGTGTGGATTTTCTTTCCTTAACAACATTTGTTTCGCAATTTTTTTCCAAATCGTTGTTTATATTGTTACGAGTATCTTTGTTTAGTTGGCGGATTTCCCAAAATCCTCTCGGTTCGTATCGCTGGATTGTTAAATAAACCCTCAAGATGACCAAATTACAGTACAATTAACTTTACAGGTGAAACGATTGATCTACTTCTAGGCACGCGTAGCTAAACGTTTGAGGCTCCCTCCAAGTCCATCGCATGGCCCCTTTCCATGAGATGCTGCGTGGTAATGTATCTCTGCTCTCGTATTGAAATCAGCTTTACAAAAAAAAGATGTTCTCAAAGTTAAATCTGTTTTTAAAATGTTGAGGAGCACCCTCTGTAATATATATAATTTTTGATGAAGCTATTGCTTTTTCGAAAAGGTGCTGGTGTAAATTTTTTAGAATGCGTAAAAGTGGCCGTATCATGTTTTAAGTCATCTGATATCATAATCATTATTTCGATTCCATCTCTATAATAAAAAACCGATTTGAGGAGTGTTGCCTGGTCCTTGTTCCAATGGAAATCCTGGACGGCATCTTAGGACAACTATAATTTTCTGCAAAATCACACTGTACGATGACTTCTACTTCGTCTAAATTTTCCCTAAGATCTTTAAAATAAAGCGACTGTTCTTCTGCAATATAAGCATGTGGTTTCAGGGCATCACACAAACTGTCACTGGACAGAATTTGAGTGGAGATTGCGAAGCGGTCGGTGCCAAACCAATTTTTAAACTGCACCTATGTAGCATCATACTTAGTGCAAGGTATATGTGAACAAATTTACGTAACTCCCAAACTAATGCAGATCACACTCTAAAATTTTTAGGGTATTATAATAATTATACCCAAGGCTATATTTTTAAAAAAATATATTTAAACAAATTATCGAAGTTCCGCAAATTATGTTTTTAAATTTTCACTTCCGGTGTGGTATAACAAAAAAAAATTTTTGGGAAAATTTATTTCGAATTTTAAAAAGCGAGAAATTTTCGCACCAAATCGCGAAGTTTAAAAATTTTTTGAATTTTGTTTTAGTACGAAAAAATACTTAACAAAAGACCTAATTTTAATTTTTACTGTTCTTTGGAAGCCCATAACTCATATAAAGAAAAAAATATATGGACAGAATTTCATATATCACACAGGTAGGTACAATTACCCAAAATGTGAAGGAATTCTAAAGAATCACCCTTTTTTCCGCTTTACGCGAATGCCCCTTATGTAAAAAGTACTAAATCTGTGGTCATAAGCAATAATCGCCTAAGTCGAAAAACCTGAATTCGAGAAAAAACGCTTTAAAGATTTGGATTGTAATGTTAACCTTATGAGGAACCCAAAATATTTTCGTCTATAGCTTTTTAAATAGCCTAGCTGGCGAGATGGGCATTTCACGTACGCATGGAATAGGGGTTGAAGAATACGATAGCATATATAACTCCATTCTTTCTTAAGTCGACTTAGGCGGTTATTGCTTATGACCACAGAAATATACATACATATGGGTGTTTCCTGCATTACGGACGTTCCGTTTGGAGACACTTTCTTCATCATTAAAACTATAGTAGGCTCTGAGTGAATACACAATCTTTGTCATGAGTATAGCCCAGTAAAATTAGATAAATTCGGTAGGAAATTTGAAAAAAAATTTTAACAGCGATTTTTTGATGCAGTTTACTTCTATTTGACACGTAGATCATGAATCCACAGTCTTGCCCCTAAATTTCTTTTGGCAACATTCCGCCATCTTGGATTTAAGTTTTTTTGGGTTTTTTGCGATGCAAGCTTATTTTCCATTTTTCGTAAAAATTGGTTAAATACAAATATGTAGAGAATTTCATTTCCCACATTTGTAGGTTTTTTAAAAGCAGCATGTTTTATTGCAAACAATTTGCAAAAACTGTGAAAAAATTTTACATTGTCACGGTTTTCGCCATTTTTTGACAATTTCTGTTGAAATATATAGCATATTGAAATTCCAAAGTTGTAGAGAATTTCACGCTTCACAACTTTTATACCTCAATTTTTTTTGTACGGCGCTTAGATCACGGCCGAGAACGTGCCAAAATAGCGATTAGCCCAGTAAAAATATATAAATTTGGTAGGAAAAAAAATAAAATTTGTAAAAGGGGCATTCCATGTAAAATAGGAAAACGATATAAATTTTAAAATTCCGTTAATTATCTATATTTCTATAGTAAGATATAGCCAAATGACTATATGTCATTAATGTGTTGAAAAATATTACAAAATTAAAAAACTAATTTGTATCTATGGAAAGTTTTTCTTCATACATAGTTACTTTGGGATAAATTTTGATTAGGTTAGCATCGCATTTGTCGGCTATTTCGTCAGTTGTATAAAGCGGACGCGTACATTTTACATAAAGCGGAGAAAATTCTAAATTACTACATAAAAATAAAGTGTAAAGGTGTGTAGGTTTTTGTGCATTTCTTTATTAACAGATGCATTTCGCGTGTCACACCAGTCACGCAAAAATACATAAAATTTGTTTTCCTAACCTCAAATATGACTTGAAGAATTCAGTTATTTCTAGAAGTAACAATAAACACGTGCTGTACTATTTTAACATCTTTTAATAGTAAAAATGGTCATATTGTGGTTTTGAGACTGTTTTGAAATACATATGTCCCACCAGTTACATGTGACTTAACTTGAATATGCTTTGCCTAACTTGAACTTGATTTGGGTGATTTTTCGCTCACTTTAGATGAATGCCACAGAGAGAAAGAGGAAATCTCGAGAGAAGATAAAGGAGGACAAGGATAAATGGAATAAACATAGCTCATGAAAAACGAAAAGAGTGGACTAGAAATGAGTGGGAGCAAAATGAGGAAAAGAGAATATGCTTCAGAGAAAACGAAAGATTGCGTAAAAGAAAGCAAAGAGAGAACAAAAAGTTAAAGGCAGTACAAAAGACAAGCAGTTCGTCGCTAGAGTTGTACAAATCCTTGAGTACTTTGATAAAAGCAGTTGTAAAAGCTATAAAAGCTCTGCCTCAAAGTCCCACTAAACAGACAGCAGTTCTGTAGCACATTGTGAAAGACATTATGCCACAGATGGCTGTGTTACATGAGGAAGCTCAAAATATTAGAAGCACGGATAATACAGATGCAATTAAAAAAATGCAAGCTTTCTACGAAAAAGATGACATCAGTCATGCTTCTCCAAATAGAAAAGATACAATGTGGGTAAAAGAGGTGCAATCGGGAAAACCTATTCAAGTAGCTAAGAGGCACATGATGACGACAATCGATGAAGCGTATTCGTTATTTTTAATTGACAACCCTGATATCAAACTCGGTAAAACAAATTTTTTGAGTTCAGACCTTACATGTGAGACCAATGAACGAAATGCCACACAACGTTTGTGTTTGTATTCATCATGCAAACTACTTACAATTTTAACAAGATTGTGCTAACAGTTCCCGATTCTTATAAAGAATTTCTAAAAAAAAGTTACTTGTAACGTATCAGACGAAAAGTGTATGACTGGGGAATGTTCGAACTCTAACGTAATTTCGGATATTCTTCCACTAGCATTAAATACAACATGGAAGGTAGCATGGAAACAGTGGCAATCCGTCGAAAATAGATTCCAAATAATAAATGCTCCTCGAACCGTAAAAGATCTTATAAAAGAACTCGATAGTAAAACACTTAAGTTCAAGTTGCATGTTTAAACGAACAATATGTAAAAAACGAACAATATAAATACTTTGAGACAAAAATTAACGAAAATACGCAGGAAGAAGTAGTACTTCAAATCGACTTCGCAGAAAATTTTGCTATGCTAAATCAGGATGAAAATCAATCTGCACACTGAAGCCATCCTCAAGTGACTCTGTTTACAGGATGTGCATGGGCTAACCAAGGTCAAGAAAAGCATTCCTATGAAATCGTCAGCAATGGATTAACCCACGATAAATATTCTGTATGGTTGTTCATAAAAAAAATTATTGATGATTTAAAATCTCGGTTTGCGAACCTCAAGAAAGTCACAATTTGTTCTGATGGATGTTCTGCGCAGTTTAAAAATCGATTTGCATTGTCGACCCTATGCTACTCTGTATTGGACTGGGGTGCTGTAATTAGTTGGAGTTTTTTTGCCTCTGGCCATGGTAAGGGAGCAGTTGGTGGCATCGAAGCAACAGAAAAAAAGAACCCTTTGATCTGCTATAATAGCAAGAAAAGCAGTCATTAATGATAGCTAGGACTGCTACGAGTATTTAGTATCAAAAGATATCAATCGTTTGCATATTCTATTTATTGCTGTTGGTGATATTGAAGTACATCGAAAAAACCTTGATGAGCGCTGGCAACACATTAAACCGATTCCATATGTACAGAGACACCACCATTTTAAACCCAAAGGAAACAAAACTATCATTTATTCCCTGACTGCAACATCTTGCCAATCCAAAAAGGTTTTAATGATTCAAGAAGGACGGCTTTAAAGAAGTTTTTAATTAATAATGATAATTTTATTTTATTTTAGTTGCGGAAAAGAAGATTCATTAATTTTGATTTTAATACATACGAGTTTATTGAGATTTTGTTAATAAATTGTTTGTTTCTTTTATTTACATTATTTTTGCTTGCAGTTACTGGTTTCTATTTAATGCTGCATGTTAAAACTTATAAATAACTACATTAATAAAGCTCAAAACAATGACAAAACTTATTTCAGTTTTACCTAATTTTGTACTTGTCCCACCAGTCACAAAAGTCTGTCCCACCAGTCACAACTTTCAATATTCTTTAATATGTTTACGATGGTTATATCGGCCTAGTTTTTAATGAAGACGAAAGCGTACAGTATATATTTTACAACGTAAAATAATCTGCCTTAAAAACTAAGTAGTTTGGCTATAATTGATCTTTGAGTGTACAAAGGTAAAACAGAAGGATTTTTCAGTGTCCCACCAGTCACATTCATTCAAAAAATAGTTACAAAGAAGTCAGAAATTGTTTGGATTTTTTTTCAAATGAATTTTAACACTAGTTATATTTAACTATTGTAAAAGTTCCGACGACATAGTTATAATTAAGAGTTGATCACATTCTGGAGTCAAATGTCCCACCAGTCACAATGGAATGCCCCAACAGCGATTTTTTGATGCAGTTTACTTCTATTTGACACGTAGATCATGGACCCACAGTTTTGCCCTTAAATTTCATTTGGCAACATTCCGCCACCTTAGATTTTTTTTTTACGTAGAATACGTCTTACGTTTCGATATGGAGGCTATGCTGCAATGTTGTAGTTGTAATTTTTAGAGCTTCACGAAAACGCTTATTGCACGAGAACTAATGAAGCGATTTCAAAGAAAAGTGTGGCGTTTCAAAGATAAAATTCCAGACCTATCGACAGATTCATTTTTGTAAGTAACCAATTCGGCTTCTGCCGTAAAAAGAACGATAAACATTGGCTTATTTTGGGGTAAATTTTGAGCCTTTAAAATGCTCCAGAAGCTTATGATTCGCAGATATAACTTTCATTTTCGGGATAGAGATTCTTCGGAGCAATAGAAATATTATCGTGTGCAGATTTTATATAAATTCAACAAATATTGAGCAATTTAAGGAGAATTTCCTTCTCCACAACTTTTGTGCCTACATGTTTTGTACGACGCTTAGATCACGGCCGGGAACGCGATAAACATAGCGATGTACGGGATGCGCCGTAAAACTCATTTCCACACCACCGCTGAGGTAGAGTTTTTCGGCGCGTTTTTTTATCGTGGTTTCCCCAGCAGGCATAATCCACGGCCAACGTTTTTTGCTTTTTAATGAAAGCAGGTGAAGGTGTGGAAATGAGTTTTACGGCGCATCCCGTACATCGCTATGTTTATCGCCTTCCCGGCCGTGATCTAAGCGTCGTAAAAACATGTAGGTACAAAAGTTGTGGAGAATGAAATTCTCTACAACTCTGGAATTTCAATATGCTATGTATTTTCAACAGAAATTGTCAAAAAATGGCGAAAACCGTGACAATGTAAAATTTTTTCGCAATTTTTGCAAATTTTTAAAAATAAAAAATGCTATTTTTAAAAAACCTTCTATATAGCAAATGTGGGAAATTAAATTCTCTACATATTTGTTTTTGGCCATTTTTTTACGGAAAATGCAAAACAAGCCTGCAAATCGCGAAAAACAAAAAAAAAATCTAATATGGCTGAATGTTGCCAAATGAAATTTAGGGGCAAGGCTGAGGATCCATGATCTTCGTGTCAAATAGAAGTAAACTGCATCAAAAACTCGATGTTACAAATTTTTATTTTTTTTCCTACGAAAATTATCTAATTTTACTGGGCTAATCGCTATGTTTGGCACGTTCTCGGCCGTGATCTAAGCGTCGTACAAAAAAATGTAGGTATAAAAGTTGTGAAGACTGAAATTCTCTACAGCTTCGGAATTTCAATATGCTATGTATTTTCAACAGAAATTGTCAAAAAATGGCAAAAACCGTGGCAATGTAAAACTTTTTCGCAGTTTTTGCTAATTTGTTATAATAAACAATTCTATTTTTAAAAAACCTTCTATATAACAAATGTGGGTAATTAAATTCTCTACATATTTGTATTTAACCATTTTTTCCAAAAAATGCAAAATAAGCTTGAAAATCGCAAAAAAAAAAACCTTAAATCCAAGATGGCGGAATGTTGCCAAATAAAATGTAGGGGCAAGACTGTGGATCCATGATCTACGTGTTAAATAGAAGTAAACTGCATCAAAAAATTGCTGTTACAAATTTTTTTTAAGAAAAAGTCTAATTTTACTGGGCTAGTAGTCATAATCAATACCTATCTGAAACCAATAAAAATATTTTCCACAAATGTTATAAATATGGTGAGTACATAGCGATTAAAAGAACCCATTCAGACGTTCCCAAAATGGAACTCGTATCAAACATAACTGATGATGTATGAATGGCTATTAGAAAAATAAGTAGCCATAACCATTGTGTCAACTTAAACTTCCCAAGGAAGCTTAATAGCTGTCAAAAACTGTGCAAAGTTGTTCGGAGGTTCCCGTTGGGACGTTCCGATTTTTTCCAATGAGATACAATTTTTTGTTTAAGAATTTAAACACACTCGTTTTTAATGCAAATATTAGGTTTTATTGAAATAATACAATAAGGCTGAATAGCTAGTGGGTTTCAGGTAACAAGATCAAGGGAAATAAGGTCAATTAACACTAATTTGCATACTAGTGCGAAATAAAGTCAATTGACATTATTTCCTTCCCAAAAGCGAAATAACATCCGCAAAAAATATTGTTTTGCATTCCTTTTTAAAAAGCTGATAGGTTTCGTTTACTGTCAAAACCATGTAGCGCTTTGCTATAGGCAAGTCTTGCTTACTTAACAATAGTGGGATTCATGAAACTTCGCAAAGTGGTGGCAAATGTGGCATTTGTTGCAAAATTTGCCACCTTGCGACACAGCTGATTACTTTTGTATGGAAACTTTCTTGCGACAAAATTGCGACATTGCCATATAATTTGAGCTGGCAATCATTGAAAAGATAAAGTCACGAAACACATGTTTTTCATTTTCTTCGAATACTTCAACAAAAAGTAGTAAGTTAAGGCTGATTTGACATATAATTGTAAAAACTTGTATTTTTTACTTACGCGCGGCATTTTTAAAAACGTTTACATTTAAAATACGGAGTTGCAATAGGTCGTTCATCCAACTTTGTTTGCAACGCTGAGATTTCGTCAAAAATGCCACTTTGCCACGTTTTATGAGTCGCACTAATGTTTCTTTTCTTCCTGCTGCTTTTACAATTTGTATTAAGTAATTTAGGGTCCTCCACGGCGAAATAAAAATAAGGTGACGTCAGTTGAGGGGTGTTTGTCGTAATTTTGACAAATTCGGTAGCCCCGTTTTAAATGATGCCATCTTGAACAAAAACTACACTAGAAAAACTCCTTTTATGTATTTTGCTAAAAAAGTATGAATGAACATCACTGTCTTTGACATTTCTTTTTAGTTGTGACTTTCGTATTTTATACTTTTTGCAAAAATTTTGATTTGTGCTTATATTCAACAGCTTTTAAATGCGGATTTGTGATTTTTGTGAGGTTTTCCGAATTTTGTTTAGGTAACAAATTTTAAGTATTTATTGCCATGAGGCAAATAAAGACTAATTAAGTTTACCTTCCACAGATTTGTGAATTGTGTTTTTACCTCAGAGAGAAGCTACGATACAAGTGCGATTTTTGGCTGCAAGTTCCAGGTGAGTTTATTCAATTGGCCAAGTTGTTAATAAAATAGTCAGTAAAGTGTTCTTTTCTTGTTTAATGTAGAGGGGAGAAGGATGGAAAACTCAAAATTAGTATCATTGTATTAATCGTATATTTTAACTTTATATTCTAGTAATTTTTTTATTACATATAAAACAATATGTTTATATAAGCGGCGCCGTTTTCAATACATATAAAACAATATTTTAATATAAAGTAAACAGTAAATCGCGCGATTTTTCGTTCCAATACATAGATAATGGAATTTTTTATTACACATTATATATCAAACGAAAGGTAATTTTATCCTCTATTTAACTAAGTTATTCTTGAATAGGGTTTATGACACTTTTTTTTCTTAAAAAACCTTTTTTCTTTTAAGTTAATGAATTATTCTTTTTTATATAGATTCTAAATAGATATATCTTTTAAGTTAATGAATTATTCTTTTTTTATATAGATTCTAAATAGATATATCGTTTTCTAAACTGCTTTTACCACAGATTTTGGTCGGATATATTAAAATACACCTTCAATAAAAATTTTGAAGTGTTAGTACCAAAAACAACGGAGTTACATGCCACTTTTAAAAAAGCCCTTCCTCTTTTTGATACTAATTTTATAAAGTTTTTTGCTTCTCCTAACATAACATAACATAAAAAATTTGTTGGTTAGGGCCTTTGTAAATTAAGTTGACGATATGCATATCAAACGAACCTGTAGAGCCATGTTTATTTTATAAAAATCGGTCAAGTATTTTACGAAATATACCCATTTTAAGATTTGGAATTTAACACCTCCCCCTCCCTACTAGCACCCATAATATTCATTTGCACAAAAAAGTTTATATAATCAGGAAAAAGGGTCGGGCCATAGTTTAAATCTTTAAAGTTTTTTCTTTTGTAAAATCAATAGCTGTGCATATGATAAAGCTGAATTTGTTTATCCAATGTATCAAATAAGATTATCGAATGTGCCACTACTTCTACAAATAAAATTACGAAAATCCTGTTATAATTAATAAGTAATCGATCTTTTAACAAGAAGAAAAAACTTGCTAAGAGTGTTTATTATGTTTTACAGGGACGGTTATCAATATGAGTAAAATAATTTAAGTCCACATTTAATCATTATTTTATGATTTTTATTTTTTTCGCTTAAAAATAATAATTATTGAGTTTTATTTTTTCGCTCAACGAAAATAAGTATTAGTTGATTTTTATTTTTCGATCACAAATAATTATTTTATGATTTTTCTTTTTTCGCTAAGAGATAATAGGGGTCTTCTTCTAATAAAGTTATGAATCGCTGATAAACTTGAAAAAATGAAAAATTTATCATTTTGATAAATGAACTGCCAAACTTTGTATGAAAATCTATTTAAGCAAATGGATGTATAGAATTGACAACAACAACCACGCTGTCAAGTTTAAATAGCGGCAAATCATCTGCATTTGATAGTAGTTGGTTGAATAAGGAAAATGAATTAGCAACAAGAGTTTATGGGGTGTACATAGCTCAGTGATTAACGCTTCTGACTAGGCACATCGATTACGCAGGTTCGATCCCTGCTGAAGTCTAGAAAAAAGAAGTCTGATGAGGAGATGTGGTGATCTCCGAAATAGCTGCTATAACTTCCACCGCTTAGACTTTGTTGCTTTATCAATTTTTCCTAATAAATAATAGTGGTACAAAGCTCAATAAAAATATTAAAAAAAAGGAAATCTATTTAACCAAAGTTTACCACTTTATCAAACGATTTTTATGGATAAATAAAGGTATAGATTTCAGCAAAATTTAACCCTGACAGGTTGGCAGCTGGTCGCTCTTGCTACGAACACACAAAAAGCAAATGAACACAATGGACGGGGTAAGAAAGAAACGTAACTAGCCATATAAATTAAATAATAAACAATTTTATGCGAAATTTACCAAGGTAAGTTCATGTAAGAAGTCTGATAAACTGGTAAATATAAGCAATTTATCCCTTTATCACTAATCGATTGATTTTTTAATCACTTAGCTAATTTCATTAAATTCAATCCGATTACTGTTAATCATGATTAATTTTAATCTGATTAAACAGCTATGGTAACCGCGATTAAAAAGATTAATTTTTAATCATTAACCCTTAATGTGATTAATTAATTTGTGCTGGAGTTTTCCTGTGCACACAAGGCCGGTTCATCGGCTATGGCTAAGCCGATTTTCCTCCTCAATCTAAGCAATTTGCTGGGCATTTTCATTAAGATCTATTCCAATAGACGTTATGCAAACTAGGTTTTAATATCCTTCTGCACACGTGCGATGGGTTGTAAAAATTCCCACTATACGTATAACAATAATAATAATAATTTTTTTTATCTGTTAAGTGTTTAATAACCGTAAAGCGTACACCACTTAATCAGACTTAATTTTTAATTGGATTAACGATTAATTATTAAAATTAATTAATCGTAATCGCAACCCACAATTAATGATTTAAAAAATTTAATCATTAACCGTACAAATGATTTCGATTAATAGATTTTAATCGTCAATCGCGATTAAAATTTTAATCGTTAATCAGATTAACATTTTGCCAACATTGGTATTAAGTGTTATTTCTTCAGTTAAAAATAATGAGTATCTATAAAATTTAAAAGGCTATACAGACGCAACCAACTGAAATTTTGACCTGAAAATTTTTGGACTTATTACTTACCGTAACAGTTACTTTTTTTTCAACAGCTAAACTCGGCCAGATATTTTTAAGTCGAAAATAATAGTGCTTTCCTAATAATAAACAAACTGCTTATCCAAATTAAACAAGTTTGGCATCAACTGAAAGAGGAGTAAAATAGCTTTAAAACTGAAATATTTAATCGAGGAAAGCCAGCAGAAAGCCAGCTATTGAAACATGTTTAAATAAAAAATGTTTTTTAATTACCATAGAACAAACCTTGGGTCAGGCATATGCATTTCTTTTGTATTAAATTGTAAAAAAAATATAAATAGAAGTGGTAGCCTTCGATCGTTATTTCTGTTTAAAAGCTATTTAAGTCCTCTTTCATTTGGTACCAAACTTGCTTAATTTGCATAAGCGGTTTGTTTACTATCCGGAGAGGCTTTTATTTCGAACTTAAAAACTATCTGGCCAAGTTTAACTGTTTGAAAAAAATAACTGCTATTTACGGTCCTTGACTTTTACTCGGATGTCGCTACCTCTGTAAAGGACGTGTGTCAAGTTAGCACTACACTTTTCGAAATTGCAAAAGTTAACTACGGCATTAATTGTAGTGTTTTTGTTGTAAATTTGTTGACACCATACACCTAGTCGATAGATTGTTCGAAAAAGGGTCAACTCAATTTTTTCCAGAAAAACGAAAGCTACAAATTTTTTCTTTCCACAACAAATTTTAAAGTTAAAAGCTACAATTAATGGCATAGTAACATATTGGATATCTCAATTCTATCGACTAGGTGTATGGTGTCAAGTTAGCACTACATGCCTTTTTTCTTAAAAAACGAGAGCTACACATTTTTTCTTTCCACAACAAAAACACTACCATTAATGCTGTAGTTAACTTTTCCAATTTCGAATAGTGTAGTGCTAACTTGACACACGTCTGTAAAGGATACGTGGGAAATCGCGCTGATATAGCCTTTGAGTTTTTTGAATAATCATTATTCTTAGGTGAAAAAATAAAAATAAATAATAGTTAATATCTTTGATCGAAAAAATAAAGATCGAATAATAATAATTTCCTTTAAGAGAAAAAATAGAACTCAAACATATAATATTATCTTTTATCTTTATTGTTTGAACTCGGAAAATAAAAATACAAATACGTGAGTATAGTTAAAACTGTTCTACGATGATTACAACATGTTCATTTTTTTGGTTAAAAAAATAATGATTATTTTCCGTCCCTGATGTTTAACGTTGTTTTGATAAAATAATTATTTGAATACATAATTTTTAAAAATAGTATTCAAAAAAGAGTAAAAATGGTCCTAAAATGTTCCCCTTTTTTTACTACATTTATATGCACTGCCGAAATGGGGCTACCAAAAAAGTGAGGTTATGTAACTGACATTGTTTATTCCACCATGGGGTCCTCATTTTCGCATTTCGCCTCATTTTCACCAACATATTTGTCTAAAAATTTTTCCTTAACGCTTTTTCAACTTTTTTTGTGGCGTTATTGTCTACTTTTATACTTGCCAATATTCGAAGAAACTAATCCGTTTTTTGTTTTCAATGAATCTTTTTTGCGAAAGTTAGTCGCATCTTGGTGTTTTTTGCCATGATATGATCATTTTTAATTTTTCTTCTATAATTTTTTTCTTTCGATCTCTCTTTTTTTATATTCCGCCTTCTTTTCTTCATTTTTCTTCAAATTCCGTCTCTACTTTGCTCTCTCAGCCGTGCTTTTAACGATCGTTGAAGTCATGTCTTCGTACAAGCAGAAGTATGTACTATATCTATATATGTACCTACCTACCTAAATAGAAACAATATGAACAAAAATTATTTGTAGCGTTCGGACGATCCGATTTTCAATTTCATTACAATCGGTAATCCCATAGCTTTCCGAAAAAAAGTGTATGCGGCTGGCAAGAGTAACCAAAACAAGCTTTTGTATTACGTGTGTCAAGTTAGCACTACACTTTTCGAAATTGGAAAAGTTAACTACGTCATTAATTGTAGTGTTTTTGTTGTAAATTTGTTGTGGAAAGAAAAAATTTCTAGCTCTCGTTTTTTAAGAAAAAATGGTATGTAGTGCTAACTTGACACCATACACCTAGTCGATAGAATTGAGATAT